>NW_017100200.1:986537-1011432 GCF_001263275.1 Habropoda laboriosa | reverse complement strand
CGCCTATTCCTTTGTTTTTCAATCGTCCGTTCGCGTTTCGCGTTCCGCTCGCTCGCTCGCGTTTGAACCTCGGTCCTCTCCTGGCTGCTCCTTGTTGTCGAACGAGCGACGCGCAAATTTTCCGCCGGTGAAAAATTTCACCGTCGCCACACGCGGTACTGCAACAGTTTGTCCAGCGGGCGAGATCGATCGATCGTGTCACCGTTCTCTCTTCCCTCCAGCCCTTCGCTCTCGCGCGCCTGGTACACGAGAGGCTGCAGGAACAATTATTGCGCGATGATCTACATCCGAGTAACCGGGGCTATTTTTTAATATCAGATCAAACGAGAAACGGGACGCAGCGCGGGGCCGATTTGAAATTCAATCGATTCGTTTTTACAGAGGGGACAGCCGGAGCCCACCGGCCTTAATTCGATTCCACGCCGGAGAAAAATGAACACTCTCCTCTGGCTGCTGAGCGAAGAAAATTGTGCAGACGAAGATCGAGAAAATGTACGAACCGCGCTCGATGACGTTCGAAAGGAGAATTATTCTCACGGTGATTTCTCCTCGCTTTGACTCGCGTAAATTCGTTCGTTATACTCGAGAACATTCTTGCTTTCTGTTCTTCGATTTCGCTTCTTCTTCTTCTTCTCCTCCGCCGTCTTTTTTAATTCTTCGCTCGTGCAATGGAAAATGCGTTCGATTCGCTGCCGCGAAACGTAATTATCGCCGCTGAGGCAGCTGCGATCGTATAATATTTCCGGGTAAAAGCACGGAAACGCTTGTGACACGCGTGCGATATTATTTATTCGAAGGGTATTGGATCGCCGGCGATCCAGGCAAATACCACTTTTTCCGACGGAAATTGAATTTAACGTTTCTTGCGTGCCCGTTCATTTTAATGGGACCGCCGATCGATTTGTCGTTTCCAATTGCCGCGCCCGCCAATTCAGCCGGCCGCACGCGTGTCCACAAAAGGTATTACCTGAAATTATAACGCTGTGAACGTCGTTCATTTTCACCGTCACATGTAAGATTTAATCGTGCCCGATGTGTAATGAAACTTTTGATATTTGTATCTTCCATTTATCATCGGAATTATTTGCATTCGCGATATTGAATGCACAGCTCTCCTCGTGTGCGTGATGGATTTTCGTGGTCACGTTAACTTTTTCACTGAGACAATCGAGGCAACATTTTTGCTCTATAATTGTACCTCTTCTGGAATAGATTTCGCTATTGAAATTTGTATCTTCACCGTGGGACAAATTATTTTAATTCGAAATATCGAATATAAAATCCCCCGAATACTTGATGAATTTTTATATTTTTGCTAACTTTTTTACCACGAAATTCGATGAACAATTGATGCTTTAAAATTGCACATTTTCTGGAATAAATAGAGAAACAATAGCACAGCGAACGGGTTAAATGTGACACCAAACGACACTTAGACTTCAAATTGCAATTTTCCATCGACACAAAAATCCTCAGTACGATGTTCAGTAAAACTTCCAACTCCTCTTAAATTCTCCACAAAAATTTGCAACGGAAGAGACTCGAAGAAAATGTTATTCAATCGAGCAGTGGTCGACCGGCTACAGAAAAAGGACGAGGAGTAGAAGAACGAGAAGCTCGTTTCTCGAGTTCATCGACGAGATTCCGCCGGAGCCATAAGCAAGAGCGCGGAAACGGAATGTCAGGTCGTTCCTCCTCGCTATCAGAAGGACGTTAGTCACAAAGGTTGGCCACCCTCTGGCTAGCTAGCGTCCCTGCAGCCGTCAGAAGGCGGCGCTGGATCGATGCACTCTAAATGACACGATTCCCCGCCGAGATAAGACTGGTCCACTTTGAGTTTCGTTCAGGGTAGCTCGCCAAATAGCGAGGCTAGCACGCGACGAAAGGCCGCGACAGGCATTTAAACGTAGCGATAAGCTTTCACCTTGCATCCCCCGGCTCGAAGCGGAAATTGGAGCGAAGTAAAGCGAGAGCACGCGTCGTCAAAGTTGCTCTCGGTGGATCGACGAAGAGAATTCTCCGGTGATATCGATAGGATACATAGGTATACCCTTGATTGAACGGCCAAACTCTGATTCTTCTGCTTAATTGAAAACTACTTTCAATATTGTAATTGAGGATTCTGCTAATGGAGATGGATAATTTCGCGAGCGGTTGTGTTTGGAATGGAAAATTGACAATCGAGGTAACAGATGTGGTATATTCCACGATTTCATTAATGTCTACTAGATCTAGCGAAGATTAACTTGCGGTTGTTGTACGATCGATGTGGAGAAATTAACACCGGGTTCTGTGGAGAAATATTTATTGGTTCGTCCTTCGTGGAAGAATCTCTTACTTCTTTACGTTTATATGGATCATAGGATACTGATTTTAATTATTAGTCATTCTTAGAAAATATAATTAATATACTTGGAATAAACTCCGAGGATCAATTTCTCGAGTAATCAAATGTGTCTCAATTTTAATGAAAAATATCTCAAGATTAATACTAGATCTATCGAAGATTAACGTATGGTTGTATGATTACTGTAGAACAATTAATAGGAAATTTTTAGAAAAACATCGATTAGGAATTTTCTACTTTTTTACGTTTCTACTGATTTTCATTATTAGTAATTCCTGGGAAACACACTCAGCAGGTACACTTGGAATAAACTCCGAGGATCAATTTCTCGAGTAATCAAATGTGTCTCAATGAAAAATATCTCAAGATTAATACTAGATCTATCGAAGATTAACGTATGGTTGTATGATTACTGTAGAACATTGATAATCGCGATGACCCATGCGATTCTTTCGATCGAGATATTTCTCGATTTGACTAATACTAAATCTCCCGAAGATTAACGTACGGCCATTGTATAGTTGCTATAGAATAATTAATAAGAAATTTTTGGGAAAATATTGATTAAAAATTTCCATTCTTCTATTCAAATTTCCATCCGAAATTTCTAAATTTCTTACTTCCTTACGTTTCTATTGATCACAGGCTACCACTTCCAACAATTAGCAATTCTCGCTAAATAAACTTACAACAATAAAGATATACAAAATGGAATAAACATCGAGACTCAATTTCTCGAGTAATCAAATTTAATACCCACAGATCGTGGAAACGAGCACCAAGCTCAGTTACACCTGAAATAAACTGCCGCAACAGCGGTGATATGAATACAGGTTTACGTGTATATACGTCTAAACGAATTTTCCAACATTCTTTTTTCTCCCCGTGGCAACGTAAACGTTCTCGATCCGTTGTATTCCGCTTCACGGCAAATTGCGGAACGTTCTTCAGCTTCAGCATAACAGAACGTGTACACGATCGCGAGAGAACGTTTATACGGGGCGAAGTGCGCGCGAGAGCGCTCGTTGTTACCGATGGTTAAGATCCTCTTTCATCTTCAGAGCTCCCTCGTGAAGAGTTTACGGCGATATGGTGCGCTTTTAGCCGTATTACTTCCGTCGGAATTGCACCTTCCAGTATAAACTTTATTACACCTTGTCGTCCTCTGGCCTGCGACTTCTGCGCGAGGAAAGTTATTTCGATTCCGTTGCACAGTTTACAAGGTGTCTACCCTGCTCGAGATATACGAGCTCGTCTTTCGGGTGAACCGTGCCACTGTAAATCGCGTTGCAGACATTGCACACGTCTAATGCCTTGTTCTATCACCGAGAAGTGGAGAATCGACATATTCGACCGATAAACTCGCACGTTTACATTCGGGACAATTGCTACTTTACCAACTAAACTTCCGTACTTCTTGGTAATAAACAGAGACACTTCAGTTTGTTATAAAAAATTGTTAAAAAATTTCATTCAGTAAATATTACCTTTGATCATGCGCAATCTCTCTTCAGAGATTTTCTCGTTGGTAGGTAGGTATAGTTTTATTTGAAATGTCTCGTGGTTCCCTATTTTTCGCTGCGGCAACATTTTTTAATCAGACTACCCCGGATTGTTGTCAAATCGTGTTCTTTGATGGTTCATTGAAGCCGGTCCTTGAATACGTCCGCCCGGAAACCTGTTACGGAGGCTAGGAAAAATGTTCCCTTTCACGTCAACCCACGAAAGTAAAGAAACACAGGGGGTTTCATCCCCGGTCGGACCCGCACATAATTAAAGTGTCTTCGATGATAGAGGACGGAAAATATGAGGGGGAAGACTATCGATAATCACCAGCCGCGCGCTACTCCGTGTTTCAATACGGTGGAAATCGTAAAAGTGTTAAAAAGGGCTTCAAGGGCGGACTTGCCTAAGTACAGAGAGGGTAGGTATTCACTATGGCTACCTGCTACCGGGGATTCGACGTGCGCAATTAAAGAGTATCTCGCGTTCTCGAGTACTCTGTTTCGAAACAATTAGAGCCACAGACACCGTCACTCCATTCCTCTATCTTTCTCTCTCGCCGTCTACAGGGAAGCTTCGTGTAAAATAATTCCGTGCACGCCCGTAAACAGAGCCTCGAAACGAAAAACTAACAAAACGAAGCAATCTCTGACGCAGCACGAAACGCTGAGATAAACAAGTAAATTCCAAACAATTTCCAGTTACATCGTTCGGCAACAGGAATGAAATTCCACGTGAAAGCAAACCATTTAATTTCTGAATAACCTCGAACAAATTTTTTTCTATTTCCCTTTTTTACCAAAACCAATTCGAGAGATAACTCTCTACAGAGGTATTCACACCGCTCTCGTTTGTGCATGGAATAGAGCCTCTCCGAAGCTTCATTGACCGCGAGAAAACAGCTCCTCGACTTCTGCGAGGATTCACAAACGGTTTCACGGATCGCGAAACGTTCGGACCAAGTCGAAATTATCCACAATACCGAATCCCGCGCGTAATTATCATGTAACGTCGTTGGCCTATTGTGCACACGGCAACGTGAAAGATTAATTCGCTTAGCCTGCCTCGGCACATTCCATTGTTTTGGATTAGTCCAGCGTTCTCCTCCTGGCCACCATCCTCCCACCCGTTCTCTTCTACAACCGTGGCCTGCCAGCCAACTCCTCCGCCATGAATTTATTCATACACGCTGGTGGTCGTCGTGGACCTTATTCCACCAGGGGCACCGCCGAACTTCGCGCACGGCGCCGCAAAATGTATGATTCCGCCTTGAAATATCGCGAGCCTGCAACTGGCATCCGAGTGCTAACGATGTTGGTAAACTTTCGGACAACGGGGGAAAATATTAAGCCCGATTTTGGGAAACCGTTCCTCTCCACTGCACTCCGTGTTCTCTCTTTCTCTCCGCTTTTTGGGGATTTCATTTTCGGCAGGGGGGCGAGACTGGTCGGAGACCTTTCGCCGAGTTTCAATTGTTCGCTTCTCGGGCATTTTGCGACTGTTGGATGCGCGATTTCGAGGAATTTCTCAGCTTTGCGGATGAAACGGGGATGCTGACGTGCGAGTTCCAACCCTCGTCTCCGAGACGAGACTGAATTTTTGTTTCGCTGTGGAGAATCTTGGGAGATCTGTTGTTTGAACGTGTTTGATTTATCGTAGGTGACACTGTTTTCGTTAAGAAATTCTTATTTTTTATGAACATATTGTTTTTATCAAGTATTGTAGAGAAGTTTACGAAGGAAATTTATATATCTCGTTAAATAGTATAGTTGTATTATGTGTACAACAGGGCAATATAAAAATAAAATTGCCAAGTAGCCTGAGGTATATGACATCCTGAAAACGTAGTTAATGGTTAAACAAATGGCTGCAATTTAACTAATTTATTTCACTATCTCAACCATGTGGAGAATTTTGAGAGCTCTAGAATCTGAATACTGTTACGAATCGCAATGTGCTTGTTGCGAAACCGATAATTGTCCCTCTTTTTGAGTCAGACCATTCAAGGAATCTACTCGGGATAGGGGACTCAGGTAGTGCACGGAAGATTGACTATTAACGCACAACAATTTGCTATTAACACTATATATTTGTAAACGAACGTGAACAGAGCGCGAAATGTCTAAGTTTACCGGTCGGAAATTGTGTGTCGTGTCTTGTGGTGTTCGCTATTTTATAAACTACGTGTGTGTTGTGATTGGTGGTGTGAAAACTGTCGTAGGTGGTGGAAGTGTGTGGTGATTGGTTTTTTGGGTTTATCTGGTTTATCTGGTGGTGGTGAGAAAGTGAGGGAATTTGTTCTTACATTTGTTATATTGCTTGGTGATGTCGAAGGTCTGTTTATTATCTTAGGTCATGTGGTATTGAGGTGTGAGAGGCGTCGAGCTTTTGGGTGTCGTAAAATAATTTTCGTGCCGGCTAAGACCTCGCTTTTTAGGACGTGCTGGTTTATCGGGAATACCGATGTACTGTTCGGCTCGTCGATACGGCCGAACAACCCAAGCACGTCTGTTACGCATGTGACAATACCTTGAATTCACATAAAAGAAATTTATGTATAACTAATAAAAACAGCTGCACACAAGTATTTCAATACACAATTAGAACATTCCTCGTATACCAATATTCCTAAGAAAAAGAGCCTCAACTATACCACTAAAACAACCTAACAACAAGTTAAAATTCCAAATAATATCCGAAACGAAATGACTCGTACCTTACAATATTTTCCATTTGTAAATGAAATACCATTTTCTACTTGAAGTACCAAATCATATGCTACCATTCGTTTATTGTTGGAACCCTCAAACAGACTGCAACACACGGCCTTGAGTGCCGCAACATCAATCGGTGCCGATTCTTGAGAGTTTAATTTACGACCTCGCTATATCGTGGCCCCAACTATAAAAGAAATTCATAATTTTACGTATAACTAATAAAAACAGCTGCACACAAGTATTTCAATACACAATTAGAACATTCCTCGTACACCAATATTCCTAAAAAAAAGAGCCACAACTATACCACTAAAACAAACTAACAAGTTAAAATTCCAAATAATATCCGAAACGAAATGACTCGTACCTTACGTACAAGAAACGTCAAAATCGTGATAAAATTGCGAGGAATAGCCGAACGTGAACGTACAGTTACCGAGAATATCGTAAAAGTAGCAGGAGACGTGTCCCACGATTTCGTATCATCGGGAGAGATCAAACGGGGAGCTAAATAAAATTTCATAGAGGTAGCACGGTAGTAGCGCGGATAGCGCATTTATTATCAGAGGACACCTCGGTCAGTCGATACGTCCGCAAAACCATAAGCCTGACAAGCTGATCTCTCGGGAGTATCGGTATTTGCGAGGTCAACAGAAGGCCGCGCGCTTTACCTTCCACTATGGAATCTTATCCCGCGGGATGGCGGACAAAGATTTCAGTCAGTTTACTGTTATACCGAGGCCCGAGGGGAAAACGGGAGAAGGAAAGCCCTGTGCACCTAGATTTTCCTCCCGTCATATACCTAATCTCGATGGCGGCAGACTACGCATTTCAGTGGCCGGTTCCAGGATACGATGCGCCCCGGGCGTGCACTTAAACATCCGCTGCCATTTCGTCGCAAAGTTTTCAGACGCGCTAGAATCTCGTTAAAAAGTCAATATCTCAGTTGGAATAAATAAACCACGATGACACTTCGCTCCACTTCTTCTCATCTCTACCGTAACTTCGCTCCAACTTTTTCGCCTCTGTTTTACGAATAAAACTGAAGGATATTCCTGGTGAATCTGAAAAATTGAAATTTACCTCTCTGTGTAGTAAGCTAGTACACTCAGCGAGAACTTGACACGAGTACAACGTTACTTCACCAAGGAAAATCTTTCTCTCCGCTGTAATCGATCTTCCAACGAAGAAGAAGGGGGTAGGGATCGTTAAAGAAGCACGAGGCACCGAAAACGAGCCCTTGAACCATAGCCGCTGCTCTTCGTTAAGTAACTTCTTTAGCTAATCACGAGTCCTCCGGTCGAAAAACTTGATCCTCTTCTTTTCCACGATACATCGAGTCTCGTGGATCGAAGGGCGAATGCTCGACGTCCTACTACCTAACGTCTTAATAACGCGTAACAGGGATGACTGGTAAACCGGGACGGAGGTAGAAAAAAGGAAAGGGATGAAAGAGAAAAAAAGAAGAGGAAAAACGATCTCGAAGCTAATAACGCGGGCCGAGACACTCGGGGCTACGAGAGCTAGCTCAGCACAAAAGCTCTAATGAAATTTACATAATGGTACGGGAACCTCCGAAGCGTCCATCCGTCACGGTCTGTCTTCATCGTTCACTCAATTTTCGCTCTCCTCTCTCCCTTCCACGGTATCGAGCAACCGAGCTATCCTTCTTCCCCGCCTCTGAACAATCCTATTCCACTCTCCTCTCTCTCTCTCTCTCTCTCCGTTACTGCATAACGTTCCTAGGGTTCACACATAATTCGATATCCGTTCCATTCTATTCGACGTGGATACCGCGATTGAATCACGATCGAATACCTTATCCGGGGTCGTCCATTTAAACGAGCCGCCGACGTGGAAGATCGAAAATGCTTCCAGCCGGTAATTACGCTTCTATCGCGACGAGACCGAATGAAAAATCGAACGGTTCCAGTTGTGGTTCATTCGTGTCCGTGGGCATAGGACATAGGTAAGTCCTCGTACGATCCGTTTCGAATAGGGGGGTTTGTATGTACGCGATGACCCAAATTTTGACGAGCAGTCGAGCTAGCTCGCCGGTAATTCGATTCACCTCGGGGAATAAATGCGAATCGCGACGTACGAAGCTCGGAACCCGGCTGGTGGCGCGTTCGAGGGGGCTTAAATCGAATCGCAAATCGTCCGATGCAAATAAAAATGGAGATTCGTTTCTCCCACTCTGTTCGCTCTCTCGACCTGTGGGCCACGATTCTCCGCCTCAGTCTCTGTCTTTCGAGTCGTTCTCCAAGCGGCGAAAAAAATGCGCGACCGTTCGTCTGGAATAAAATTTTGCGCGGCCTTTATCTCCACCTTCTTCTTCCATCTCTTACTGCAAATCACCGGAAGATGCCGAGCTAATGAGACGAGTCTTACGGGATCTCTGTTCCGTGTAAATCGAAGAGAGATAAAAAGGACGAAGGAGTGGAACCTATTTCGTTGAAACGTATTACAAATTGAATGAGACAAACGAGCGTGCAGGACGATCCACTGGCGCTGTGTATAAAAAAGAGAATCTACTCATGTTGGAAACAGAGAAGCACAGGAAGAAACGGAGCATGTAATCAACGAAATTTGGAATTCCTCTGCGGACGAAGATTACGGGCTGTGCTGACAAACGAACGTGCGCGGCGTAATACATATACCCCGGTGGCCGAAAAGAAAAACAAGGGCAGCAGAGGGAAGGACTGGGAAGAGGTATACACTCTCCGCGAAGCTGGATACGAGAGGATCGCTCGATATGAGGGCTTTGAACTTAGGAAGGAGAGCGCAGCGGAGGGTTTATCGCTCGAAAGGAGGAGAACGATCGAGGTGGCGACGGGGACGAGAAGACGGGCGCGGAAGGAACCGAAGGGGGAAGAAAAAAAGAAAGAAAGAAAGGCAGAGAAGATCTGCGAGGCGGAGGGGAAGAAAAGGGACGATTTAACCAATCGACGAAAGCGTCGCGAGTGTTGGTTCGATAAAATTACAGTCTACACACGATGAGGATCCCGTGGAGAATGCAGGAAGTCCTTCACGTTCACTCCTCCGCCTCTTTCATCGCCATCCCCCTTCTGTGTCGCTGAAAAGAGGACCTTCGACCCGCCCCCGCTCGCCCCTTATCCATTAGAGAGCGAGAGAGAGTGAGAAAGGGAGCTAATAAATTCATAATTCAATATTGACTCGGGGATTGTCTCCGTCGTTGCCGCCGCGTAATTCCCCGCGGGTTTGCCAAGCTTTTAAACAATTAGCTACGAAAACAATTACCACGTAGCGCGGAGAGAGCCAGACTTTCCCGGTTTTCCGCGCCACCCTTTCGCGCGACAACAAGCCCCCGAGTGCGCCGCGATGGGTTTTCTTAGCGGTGGAAGACGTCGCGCTGCGCAACCGGCGACGCGCTTCAAGATCTGGATAAACATTTATCGGCCGGCATCGCGGCCCTTGCTTTCTTCTTCGCCGCCGAGCGGCGAGCAGGTGAACGCTTCGCTGTTTTTCGAGAGGACCGCGCACATTTATCGCCGATCGATTATGTTTACCCTGGAGATATTTTCCTGGAGGCAATTAACCCCTCGTCCGAAATTTCTCCACGGTTGATCGAAAACTTTTGTCGTCCACTGAGTTGTTTTAATGAACCCTTTAGGTACGGCTGGAGTCAGCTGCTAAGCCCTAATCTATTTTGTCCTTATATTTTCTTAGTAGAAGATGATATGAATTTGTTATTACAGGAGGCAGTCTAACGTGATTAGCTTTACTCAGGGTGTTACTAAGCGGTTTATTCCGAAACTATGTTACATGTAGGTCTTTCCAAAGCGAAGCACGAACTGTCCTCGGACGAAAGTCCCTTATAGGCCGAACCAATGGGCACTTGAGTCTGGTCTCTGTCACTCGCCAAGAGGCGCAGGTCGCGCCATAAACCGTCCCAAATAACTACGCGTTGCTTTAGGGCAGAAGTCGGCAACCTTTCGATTAAAAAGGGCACTCCGAATGGCTGGCTTGTGATAAAGAGCACTGTACCTTAATTTTGCTGGAGGGGAAGTTTAATTCGATGCATATTTATTTTAAATGAACTTATTAGTACAAAATTCTACCGCCCTGGCGGGCACTTGAGTGCCCGCGAGCCCTGTGTTGCCGACCCCTGCTTTAGGGCGAGACTTTATTCTGCGGTAGATGAACGTTCGGTCAATTACTGCTGGTACAAGAATTGGCTTTTCTGGATTTTGGGGTTATACTTATCTTAACCCTCGGAAGGCGAATGGTTTTAGACGGACGCGGGAGACGAATGCAGGGTCATTTTGATCTACTGTACACGGGTTTCAAGAAGGAATTGTGTATAAATGTGTAAACTTTCAACTACACATTTTGTTGAAAGTTTTGATTGATTGTGAAAAAACAACACGTAATGTTTATAAGTTGTTTATTACAATACATAACTCCAGTGGAATGTACTAGTGAACTATTGTGGCGGTCCCAACTAGACTGACTAGCTGGTTTCTTCGAGTCCTTAGGCCAGTAAGGGGTGCAATAAACCCAGGTCAAAAGACTTTCCCCGCTTACGTAAGTACGCGCATGTTAACGGTGGATTCTAACACATTTTTTATATTTTTCTTGTTTATCTACATTTGATACGTAAAATAGGTGTATTTCCCGTACCAAAGGTAATCTGAGTCGTTTGACTTTATCGCAGAGTCAAAATGACCCAGCATTCGTCGTACGAGGGTTAAGGGATACGGATGACCATTTACCTCGAGCCCTTACCTTGTACGAGTAAGGCTGTGATGACGAAGTCCTTCCTTATCAAAGCTTAAGACAGCCTCGAAAACATTCTGACCCGCAATGGTATCCGACAATATTTATACAGGGTAAAAAGATACTGCACGGTTATATCTACATATTAAAACAGAAGGTGACATTGAAAACTTCGTAAAATATGGACTGATAAAAACTGTATAACGATCATGTTGGAGGTCTCTTTGAACCATGTTTTGCCGCACAAAAAAATTAGAATTGGTTCACTAATAACGGAATAATGTAAGGTAATCACGTTAAACGGTTCTCCCTGTGTATTTAAAAGGAAAGTTGTCGAGAAGACGTCGACCATAATCAGCGATCGTATCGAAAGGGTTAATTATCGAACAGTAAAGCTGGCTTCTATAGCATTCCACGCTTGTTTCAAAGTTGACAAGATATGTCGCACTCAAGACGTTTTCACGTTAAACTTGGAGAACCCTTGTGGAGGCATCGATCGTTACGTTCGATAGTTTCCATTTCGAAAAAGTGTAAGTAGGTTCGAACGACTTCAATATGTCCTCGAACGAAGATACTTTTCAAACAATCTCGCAAGATCTTCCAATAACCTCGATAACTATACCTGCGCAATTGACTTAAGCACGATGGTACTTGTTTTAAATAAAAACTATCCAATTCCTATGCAGTTATAATACTTCAAAGAAAAAACCGGTTCATAGCTTGGGTGACTTTCCCGAGGATCCAATATTTGTACCTCGAAACTTTTTCTCAGGGAGATAAAGTACCTCGGTTTCTTTGTTTAAATCCACTCGAACACGATTAATCGCGTCCGTTTATTAATCGACTCCGTTTCGCGCGTTCGATTGTCATCGACGAACTTCTTCGCGGATAACCCATAATCCCGATTGAATTACGTCCAAAGGATCCACTCACCTCTTTCCTTTCTACTTTTTTCTCTGCCTACTCTCTTCGCTTCAAAGGAGGCGTTGAAACGTAGCCTCGCCTAGTCAAGAATTCCTCGCAACAGCCGCGAGAACGTAATTACGCGTACGCCCGTGCAAATTAGTTTATTACGCCGGGCGTCGGTAATTTTTATGGAGCAAGGAATGTGGGCCGCGTTAATGAAATTTGCCCCGAACGTTTAAAAACGTCCGGCTTCCGGTGAGCGCGAGCGTGCTCTCTTGTTCCCAGAGAGAAAGAGAGAGAGAGAGTCTGATTAGCGTGCACCGCAGCGCCAGCAACCGGCGATAAATTATTCCCGCGGTTCCCGCGTTTGATTTAAAATGATTGCCCCAGTTTGTTTCGGGATTACGGGACGCAACGTATTACTCTTCCGTAACCCAGTCCCGCGGCCCTGTAACACGCTAAGCCGACCGATTGTTTAACTGCAATATGCACCATCGATTCGCGCACTCGTCACGTATCTTCCAGCGTAATACGGGCAAAATATTTTCACAAATTTACCTGTGTAATTTCGATTAACGTTTGCACGCGTATCGCGCAAATAAAATCCCGCAGGTATCCCGGAAGAAATTTTATCGCGTGGAATTTTGTGAAAATAGATGATAAATTTGAGTAGAATTTTTATCAGTTTTGGAGAAAGCGTCCTATCTGTTATACTAATTCTTCATTCGGCAGGGTGCTTTGAAATAATTGGAATTTTGCGTATTTTTCACCTTCGATATACTAATTCTTCATTCGGCAGGGTGCTTTGAAATAATTGGAATTTTGCGTATTTTTCACCTTTGAAGGTGTTGAGCTTCACGTTACGATTCTCGCGAACACTCTGACTTAGTTTTAAATTAATAACTCTAAGCCTGGTTGAGACGATTAATGTTAGTCGTTATGGTATGGCTATGTACGATTTGTTTCGATATTGTCCCTCTCCTTTCCTTTCGAGTCCTTTTGATTGATTTTCGATTTTTTAACTGATTATTCTGTGCTCCGCGCAAACCTATCCTTAAATAGTGCGTGCGGAGGGCAGTGACGGGGGATGAGACACGCGGATTGGTCGATATAATGAAATTTTAAGTTGGAAAGGGAAGACGGTCGGGTTTTTTGATTGGTTGAAGGTTGGTGGCAATCACCCCCAAGCTGGCCGTCTCGAAGTCCCTTGGTCACCCCTAGGTACCGAGGGCACCTTCGAATGACGTCAGGGAAATTCCGCGTGTCTCGACCATAGCAGGTAATAACCTTATGAAGCGCCTTGACCCTACTAAACATGCGAAAACTAAATTCAAAGGCGAAAAATGTTAATCCGTGAACAAAGGACGAAGGTGCTCGTCGAAGACATTATGGAAGGTAACCGATGGTCGATGGCTTCATTAACTCATTATTGCTACGGGCCAGTTCAGAGGGTCATAGAAGATTGACGCTATTTACAACAGTTAAACTCTGAACTGGTTTATGGCGTGTCGTTTTAGGAGAGAAAATTAAATGCTATATTGAAAGGGAACACCGAATAATGGGGTTTCGATTGTATGTGAGATCGGCCTCAACAGAAGGTAAGTTAGAACGCCCTGTGTGCTTTGTATGACTCTGAAAACAGCCAAATTTATTTTTCCTAATTATTTTACACGTGGTTTTAAATTATTGTACTAAGTTTTCATGGAATTTTGAAATATTCAAAATTTCGCGTATTTTCCACCTTTCGAGTTAAGTTGGAGCACCTTACGTGCTCTGTATGACTCTGGAGACAGTCTAATTTATTTTTCCTAATTTCATTGGAAAAATGGTTTGAAATTGCAAAATCTTATCTTGTGGAAATCGAAGAGAAATTTGAACGTTTTAAGATGATCCACGTCCATTTAAGAGATCGTTTAAAATGGCTCGCAACCGTTTTTTCCCCACCGATCGTATCGTCTATCATTAATTGAGAAGGATAGCTGAGGGATTTGCAGGCGAACTTGTTGAGCGGTAATTTTTCGTCGAGCGACAACAAATGATTCCTTCGATATCTCGATCATTTTCACCGTACGCCCGGTGCGCCTATCGAGACGGCGAAATACCAGCTCTTGATCCATCATTAATCACGTCTGAGTAATGAGTTTTATCTGCAAATAATTAGTATCGACGTATCGGAACGATGCGTCACCCTTAATATAGCGTGTCAACTGCTCGCGTGTGTTACGATAGCCACCGTGCCACCGTCTACAAGATGTATTCGAAACGTATCCACACTCTGATGCACCCTTAACCGTCTAGCAGCGAGACCATAATTTCTTACTCTCCCAGTGAGAGCCGTAATATACACCGATCTGTCAGTGATTAAGTTATGACCTAAACTGGTAAAAGAAAGTAAACTAATCCTATTTTTCAAATTTAATTTAGTAAAACATAATATCTATAAAGGTATTAGGAAGACATTTTATGCTAGAGAGAACATAGTGAGTGGCCATGAATTACCAAGAAATGAAAAAAAAAATAATTTTTAATATCTGCGTATGTGATATCAATTTCAGTAGGTTACTAAGAAGGTTAAACACTATAGCTCAACAATTCCACAAAAGTTTCATATTCCAATGGAAAAGAAAGCACAATCGCCTAATTACATTTAAGATGAGCACATTGAAAGTCTTGGAAACTCCCTAGAGGGACACGAGTGCGACCATTCGAGAGAACGCCTGGTTAATAAATTAAACGTTTCGAGCACCGTACAGGAATCGCGGATTATTCACTCGTAAATCAGGTCAATCGATTAACGCGGCCAAAGCTTGGCGTGTAAACGCGGCCACCGGCGAAAAAAAAGAAAAAAAGCGGTGATCGTCGCAATGGAGCACACTCTCCATTTACCATCAGAGTCGAATCAAAAGTTACCCCGCCGGTAATTTCCTGCTAGCTACAAGAGGAAACGAAAGGTGTGGGAAGGTGCATTGGTGTGCTTCCGGCTGACAAGGTCGCGTGTGCCTGTCCTTCCTCTCTCTCTCTCTCTCTCTCTTCCTCTCTCGGTGTTCGACATCCAACGCCCACGAACTTCACACTGAGCATTCGTTTCCTCTATACCCTTCCCGCTCTTTCTCTGTCTCTATCCCAGTTCCTCGTTCGAGAGTCCAGGGATAAAACGCTGCAGACGAAGTTATAAGTAGCGCTTTTCGGTCATTTGATTGCGTTAGTCCATTCAACCAAGTTCGAGCTTGTCCTCGATCCAACGTTTCCTTCACTTCCACCTGTCTCCCCATTCACTCCACGAGCCCAGTGGGAGCTACTTAAACGGCCCTTGAATATCGCCCCTTTCACGACATCGGCGAACAGCGAGGCAACCCTTCCGTTCAGTAAGGAAACGGAACACGGACAGTTGCCGCTGTCAAGAAGCTTTGATGGATTGTCTGTTGATTAAGACGTGCTGCCGGCTATCAAAGACCCCTTTGGATTTTCCGTCGGAGTCTCCAGCGTGAAAACAAGGGATCCGCATTGATACAGATCAGGGTACGCAGGGTATTCTACGGGATCGAGCAGGAAACTCCAAACAGAGCTTCCATTCGAAGACAATGTAACCGTTGAATCGAGCTTCGCATCCAAGTCGCTATTGGTTTCTCCGTGTAATCGTTCCGGGACTGCGTCCATCAGCGAATCGAAGTTTCGCGGGGGTCACGGTGAGAGAAACAATGGAGGAACGAGCGGGGGATAAGTTTAGGGAAACAAGTTTGCGGAAGAAGCTTGTCGGAAGTCTGTTTCGAATTGAAAGTTTTAGGAATCGTATTAAGGACTTCGATGCTTCGTCAAAGCTACCCCCTACGATCCCTTCTATGGAGAATTCCAGTTAAACGAGAACGGTGTTTGCTGTACCTATTCGGTAATAATCTGTCCGATTAAACGATAGAACGCTTGACAAAGAGTTGCACACCGATTTCGATTCTCTGACAATCTATTTTCTACACATATTGTCGGAGTAATTCGAAGATACCGAGTGATAAATTCAGATTGGAGAAAAGAGATTGTGCAAAGTGTTGCATAGTGTGTGATTTTGGTTTGGAATTTTGATTACGGTTCGGAAAGTGTATTTAAAATAGTAATAATTTATTAACAAGGGTAAAGAAATAAAAGAAAAATTAAACGTCTACGTTAGCTATAAACCACGCTGTTTCCATACTGAACTTCAGTAGTAATCGACCACACTATCGGCACATTTAAATATTACGTTTGTATATTCTCTATTAAAACGATTGGTCAGAAAATGAAATTATAGCGGTAAATTAACGACCACTTTACTTCTGAGTGGCCAACAGTCAAAGGGTTAACTCGAAGTCTCCTCTCTTCCAAATCTTACCCCACATTGACACTCGTTCCACACTTTTCCGTTTTTAAACACGCACCCTCTCCATTCTCTCCCGAATATTCACACTCCCACCACGCATACACACCCCTAGGTTGTTCCGTAACGGTTAAACTAATTTAAAATTAACGCGCTTCTAAGGGTCTGTTCCCTACCTGAGCTCTTATTGTTCCCGTTTCTCAAGAAACGAACGAAGGAAGGCAAAAGCCCTACAATACCGATTTCGATTCTCCGACAATCTTCTTCGTCTACAGAAGATACAGAGTGATAAAACCAAGATTGTAGACAATCCTCGAGTAATAATCAGGTTGATCGAGCACACTGACAAATCCAGAAACTCTGCAATCTCTTAAGAAGTCACCGCAATCTCGGTAGCGTGGTATCGAGTTGCGATGAACCGCGACAAGAAGCTGCGGAAACGGAAGCTAACCGTTCCGCGAGGAGGTTCATCGAGTGACGAGAAGAGTGGAGAAAAAGGCGTGTGAAACGAAGACGGAGCAAGGAACGTGGAAGACACACGGGCTGTAAAGAGGGTTGCAGATGGCGTCATTGGGAGCTTTTTATTCGCTTGTCCAACACGTCCGCGTTTCTCTTTTACGAGCTCTTCTTCGCCGCGTCCTTCGAGACGAGGTGTTACGTATCACGTATTCGTTCGTTCGTTCGTGTACAAGTCGACGAAAAGCATCGGTGGAAATTTACGATCGCTTGGTCGATACCTGGTGCAAGGTGGCGAGGACCTCGTCAACTTTCCTCAACGCGGACAGAACTTCTTCCTCTCGCCGGTCGGCGAACTTTCTCCACCAACTGATATATATTTAAATTCCCTCCTCGAGATGGTGCCTTGGGTAACAGGAAAGAGAGGGTATTAATATTTTGTAAACGCAAGAAGTCGCTGGCCGTTATGCATGGAGGAAATTTTGCCAGAAGTAACGCGTTGACTGTGAATGCTGCTTTTAATGTTACCACGACCAGTTCGATCGGGGGACGAGGAGAATTTAAGATAAATTTTGATATTCGTACGTGTATTTTTCGTCGTCTGTAGCTATAAAAGACTCCGATGTAAATTTTCCTATCAGTTGCAAGCTAGACGTTTCACGACTGACATCAATATCAGCTGATATACATATGTGAAATACATTTTGAGATTTGCATCGCGATATTGATATCTGCAACATGTGTCGATGCAGATTTCAACGTGAATGGAGCCCTTAATTCCTTGACTTACGATCTTTTTAGTGGCTATTTGTGCAAGCATCAGATACTTACCGTTTTAATACTGTATCAGATGAGAAATTGAAACCAAAGTTACAATTAAAATTAACTTTTGTTACTAATATAATTGTATTTGGCGCACCTTGGTCAGAATCTGTGTCACGAATTTAACTGTCAGAATTGTTACAAAGAAAAGGGTTAAAGGTCACCTCGCTAGCTTAGGCATCTTTTATAAATAAAACAATAAGTTAGTACGAATTGTGCAAATACACCAAAGTAAACTTGCCATTCACACCTCAAGGAACTGCGGGAAGTGCGTTAACAATTCTCATTAAAATTCTGACACAACGATCGAAATGGCGAACCGCGGTATTAAATAGACGCGGCAAACTCCGGTTTTCCTAAGACACGCCATATTATCACCGTTCTCCTAGGATCGTTTCCAGACGGATCTTTGATGACGGAGATTACAAACACGGAGACAGATATCCAGTTAATTAAATCCCCGCCATCCGTCTTCTCCGTGGCGTGGTTCTTAAGAAGAGAGACGACAGCTTTGGAAACGTCTTTGTCTCTGTAGGCAACGCGACTTCAGTCTTCGCCTCGAGTCTCCTCCGCCGCTTCTTTGGACGCCAGGGAGCGTACACATCCGACAGGAAAGTAGCTACAAAGAAAGAAAACGTCCTGGCCGGAATGAAGAGGCAGCAGCCAGCAGTGATCCTTTCAAAGGGACCGAAACTTCGACCCCACCTGTGATCTCTGACTCGGTCCGCTGGAAGTCGCCTGTAATTGGGATTACTGCCGATAGACAAGACCCAGGGCTCGCCTCTCCTCAATTCGCTAAATTCCTTTTCTACGTCGAGACCCCTGAATGACCAAGTTTGCCGAGGGATAAATTAAACTGGTCGTCGTCAATAACGAACCGAAGATCCATAGAACAGAATAAGAGAGAGAGAGAGAGAGAGTGGGAGAGAAATCGACGGAAATTTACGTTTATATCTCGCCGAAGGTTTCCTCGATTATCGTACGTTCTCTGCCTGGAGTGCGTCGTAAAACAACGCTTACATTTCGTTGTAATTGAAGGTGGGTACAAGGTAAAAAGGATCGTAGAGAAGATCGTAGCGAGAGGCGAACTTATCGCGAACGAAACACGATTGAGGAGGTTCGAGATCGCGGCGATAAGTGGAATTACACGGTCTACGACAGACGCGAACAATATCGAGAGCTGGTTGAAACGAAGGTACTACTACAGGTGATCGCGCGCGACGTTCTTCTCCACGGTGTCGATGCTCCTCCGCCGTATATTCCCAGACGTCTCGGCGGGCGAAAGAGCGCCACAGGAACGCGCCGCGCTCGCAAGGGGGTGAACGAAGAAAGAGAAAAAAAGAGAAGGAATATTCGTCCGATAAAGCGACTTACCGTAGGGCAATAAAACGAGCAGCGTCGCCCGTAAAACGTGCCGCTATATTTGTTTGCTTGTGAGCACTTTGTATTGTTTACGAGTTGTAGCCCAGCGATGCTGAAACGGTGGAATTGTCGACGGGACGCTGAACAGCGGGGACACCGGACCGTTACGAGCCGTGAAACCGACCGCGCCTCGCGTCCTCCGTGACTTCATTATGAAAAGATTCTCCCGGCGGAGAAACGACGAGGATGAGGAAGAAAGGAGAAAAAAAGAAGAAAAAAGGAATTCGGTTGGAAAAACAATCGGCTACGTTCGTTTCGCTCGCGGACCAAACCAGCCTTCAGCGAAATTCTTTGGAATTTCATTACGCTAATGAGTAACAAAGAGAGAAAGAGAGAGAGAGAGAAAGAGAAACGAAGTTGTAAGATACCATTTGTGAAATGGTAGAATTAATTTCGAAACAAAGATTGATTTATCCTCAGCCTTATTTTATCCGTCTGTTTAATGTTCAAGCTCATTACCGGTGCAATTTGCGCAAGGCACTTTCGCACACGGCCGTGCCCCTGCAATTGCAAACGCACAGGGCGATCGTCGTTAACTGGCACTTCCTAAATCATTAAAATGATCGCCACGTACCTGGCGTACTTTACCATCCGGGACACGCGCCCCGATTACACTGTGTTCTAATTATCTTGATCCGTGGTCACGCGAATATTAGATTGTAGTTTATGCCGGCGAGCGGTGCCTCCCATACTATCGGCCGCAATTGGGCTAACCTACGACAAATCAGCTAACTGACAGGATCGCTGAGAGAATAGTGGAGAACGATGGGGCTTGTTGTGTGACACCGTTCGGGACAAATAACGGGTATCGCGTAACAAAGTTACCCTTACCGGAAAAATTCTAGGCAAAATTTCACAGAGAGTATCGCACTCGTCAACTTTTTAATTCAATCGTAAGAAAAACGTGAACTTTCGTCCACACGACGAAGTTCCTCTTATCGGACATATTAAGGGCAAAATTAGAGAACACTTGCTTTGTCGAATCGCCGCTTCAGCGTTGAAGAATCTTTCTTAAAATATGTTATATTCTCTACACGATCGTCGTCAAGTGTTTCTTTGACAATCCGCCTCACTTGTGAAGATCTCATTTGAAGCTCGCAATTGGGCCAAGTTAAGACAACCGACGGAATATCCTCGGTCCTCGTAACGAAGAACGACCGATTGATAGCCAACGATATTTGCAAACGAGCGTTGCAGACGACTCCGCGAACAAACAACCTCTTCTCGACAAAAGCAAAGCCCGGCAAACCTACTTACACCACATCCTACCGTTTGCACTTACTCGCTGTTTCCTCTCCTCGGTTTTACTACTTCCTCGATTATATCTGACCGAGTCGTTCCATTCAAAATCCGCTCCACTTAACCGCGTCGAGTTCTCTCATTTGATCGTGGCGCGCCACCGCGAAGGAAGTGTTCCTCATTAAGCGGCACTACCAGTGACACGATAAAAATCATTACGCCGTTCGCGAGCCACGAATGATTTCCACCATCGAGACCCGTCGTATCTATCGATCCGGCTCCGCGACCTGGCACACACGACTCGAGCCATCGTGAAACACGCGGACGAGGGTGCACAGAGTCCATGAAGCCCACGTGCGTGCAAAACAGGCAACATCGTTCTAATATATTCTCATTAGCCGGTGTTTTAATTAGAGCGCTCATTAATGCCTGCTACGATGCACTCGTCTCTCCCTTTTCCATGATCCCTTCTCCTCGCTCTCTCGCTTTTTCTCTCTGCTCACCTCCGCGATCTCCCTTTTCCTCAGTCGCTGTATTTCCCCTCGTTCTTCTTCTCTCGCTCGTGCTTCGTCTCGTTGTATTTCTCCGTTCGTTTCTCCCTGTTCGTTCACCGAGCGACTTCCAACCGGCGATCAGAATTAATATCTGCATAGTTCGGTATGGTTATATACGGCCTGCGTACGCCGCGACCCCGACCAAGTTGGTTTTACAGTCTCCACTTTATTTCCTTTAGCGACGCCTGTTTATAGCGAGACCCTCCGCCCGACGAGACGGTAATTAACTTCGGTTCTTGTACGCGCGAATCGTTAATCGCCGTGACGACGCTAGGAATTTTCCTGCGAGTTCTTTCCCGCGTTGGAGGGACGTTGATCGACGAGGAGGAAAATGGAGTGAAATTGGACGGTAGAAGGTAAATTTTTGTATTAAGTGTTCTGGGGAGTCGATTAAAATTGGAATCGAAATGTTTGGATGCAAAACGTAGAGAAACATGGCAAAGACACGCATCGACGAATTCTGTAGGCACGCAAAACCCGTGAATCACGGTTCCGTGGCCGAATCAGGCCGGAGGTGAATCCCACGTCTCGTTCGCTTCCTCTTTTTCCCTAGGGAAGAATATTTTATGCAAACACGATGCTTCCCTTTGCAAGAAACGATTTCTCCCCGCGGCTACCCGGGCGAACGGAATTTAATCAAATTTTCGAAAACAACGAGCACTCGGTGGTGGTGGTGCTGCTGCTGCTGCGGCTCTAGCGGGCCCGATAATTATTCGACAAACCGTGGTGAACCACCGCGCGAACCGGCGAGCTTGTTTTTCACCGGGTCAGATTAAACGGAGAAATGTGTGTACGATCGATTTGATTTAGACGGATTTCGTTATCACATTGTCTTAATATTTTGTAAATTTGTGTTTCGGTGTTTTTGTTTAATCTCTTAATTTCAGTACCGTAGGTGTTCGAGGATCCTTATCGATGTAGATTACGGTCGTATTATAGCTATGTATCATTACCTATTATAGATACACTAGTCGATATACATATAATAGTACGCGAATGTCTGATTAAATGCTATTAGCATAGAATATGCACTTGTTTAAAATGAAGAAAATAATGTTATTCGTTCCATCTAATTTTATGTAATAAAAAAGTGAAATAGTGATTTCGTTGTATATGTTATATTTAATTAATATCTCGTACTTTTTACTCTCAGTATCACTTAGTATCACAAAGTACACCAATTTCAAAATTTCTCTACACTCTCCCTTCAAATTCTACCCTCATAATTCACCAGATTTCTTGCGTCTAAACACCAGTCCCAGCAACAATACATAACATTACAGCAAATCGACGTTAAATCGACGAAATCTATCAAATTTCTTGCACCGAAAGAATAGTCCTGATATCGTTACACAAAATTACACCCAATCGACGTTAAATCGATGAAATCTATCAAATTTCTTAAACCTGAAGAATAGTCTCGACATCGATACACAATGTATCTTATACCTAAAAAATAGTCTCAGCATCGATACATAACGTTACAGCAAATCAACGTTAAATCGACGAAATTCGCCAAATTTCTCATACCCAAACATCAATCCCTACATCGGTACATAACATTACAGCCAATCGACGTTACACGCCTCCGTCCATTCGAACACACGACTCTCCTGTTCGTCTTGCCAAAATGATTTGATGTTTCGGCAAGTCGTCGAGCTACTCGTCACCTGGTTGATACCGCGGGCATCCGGTTAAAAGATATGCGGGACGGATGCTGTCGCGACGCACGATCTGCTCTGGCTGCTGCTACCTGACCGGACTGGTTCGCTCGGCAGGCCATCCTGGCTGTCGTCCTCCCTAAATCAAGCCTAGTTGACGGACGCAGGACAGTCTGCGTGGAACTTGCGGGTCACCTGTCCACGTAGCCTATCCCGCCAGTTAAATCATCGCCTCCCTCGCTTGATCCCCACTCTCTCTCCGCTCTCCTCTCATCCCACCCTTTGATTCCCCTCCAACGCGTTCCGCGGCCAGTTCTATTCCCTCCTTCCCGTATGAGGAATAGCGCGGGGACTGCTTTTGATTTAGCGGAATATGCTCCTGGCACTGACGACTCGCTTCCATTACGTCCACTCCCTCTTCGTAACCCACCGATACCACCCTTCCCAGAAACCTCCCCCGGCGTCGCTACTCGCCCCTCCTCCTCTCTCTTTCTCTCTCCTCCATCTTGCCAGTCGAGACCCCTAATTAATGGCCCAGCTCATTTCGCCAGCTCGGATGCTACGAAAAATTATGCCCTTTTGAATACAGATGAACTTCTCTGCTGGACGCTGCTCGCCTGTTCCTACGTACATCTTTTTACCCTGTTTTCTCTACCGTCGCTACCGCGACATGTTTCCTCCTATGCTCGATGGAAAGCCGTTTTTCTTTGTTCGCTCTTTGATCGATGGCGACTAGCGTGGATTAGCTGGTTTCCGGTGTGACAATGTGGATGTACTGGGAATTTATGGAAGCTAGTGGAGGTGATTCTGAGGTATTAATTTCTGATTTTACACGTTCCTTGCTGGATAGAAAATGGGGGAAAGAGCGTAGGCAGGGAGTTTCTAAATTTTTTTAATTTTCATTGGAAATCGCGAGAGAACCTACGTGGAGAAAGAAGGAAACAATAAACGTGGATCACTTTGATATCTATTATTGAAAATGTAAAGCGGAAGGTTACTTATTAATATTTCTAATATTCTAGTCTTCTAATATTTATGAGATTGCAAAAATCGTTGTCATGAAGAAAAAGGTAACGTTTAACACGTTCCGTGCAGGCGTGGGTTTCCGCCTTTTTCTTTCTTTGACATGAACTATGCAACTACGACGATAATTTGTTAAAACAAAAATTTTTCCATTGCTCTGTAGTGCATCTTAAGCGTTACCTTCTTCTTGATAACTACGATTTTTGCAGTTTTATAAATATTAAAAGACACATATGGTCAAAAGCAGAATTGTTTATCTCGACAACGTTGGGCGCATACGATCCACGCGACATAAACGGAAAATGACTGAAAATCGGTCCAACGCGGAACATATTAAGGTGTATTACAGAGCAAAGGAAAAATGTTTTTCTAATAGTTTAAGTCAAAGAAAGGAAAAGGCGGAAATATCAAAGCACTTGAACGAAAAGCTCAGAGTGGGACGAATGCGACCCATAAGACACGGTTAATTTTCATTGTTTCCGAGTCGAGTTGGAGTTATGAATGACACGGTATCATCGACGAAAAGTTAGGATAGCATTTTCCGGGAAGTTCGAGAATTTCAAGTAATTCAGGAAAATGAAGGTGCATTTTGAAATTTGAAAGTGGAGGAAATCGAGGCGAGTGTCATCCAGCAGGAGCCGGAAGTAAGTGGAGGAGGCTTGGCGAGATAGGGGTGAGCTCCTGTGGGATGACAAACAGCGAAAAAGCGGCGGACTGGTTGGAGGAGTAAGGAAGAAATGACGAAGAAACGAGAGCAAGGCGAGAGACATCGCTGCAATTCCCATTCAAATTAATGCAAACGGTCTCCGCAGCCGGAGCCGAAAGAAAGATGCCGCCCACATTTTTTCTCTTTCCGCAAGTTGGAAATGATGAACATTTGCCTTCGCGCCATTCTTCGCGGCCGAGAGGAAAGAGGTCCGTTCGCTTCACACGAGCGGAGTCACCCCTTGGAAACGAACCTGCTCGTGCACAATGAATATGTCAGAGGTGAAAGGTTAGTTTGAAAATTCTGTAGATTGGAAACTTTGTGGAAGATGAACGCTGCAACGTTCTAGAAGTAATCGTTACTACTTTACCAGTCGCTTGGAAATTTCAAACTCTCGCGCTTTTATCGCTTTCAGATTGTTTTAAGATCTAGACGCTCGTAATACGCGTGGTAC
>NW_017100200.1:983824-986440 GCF_001263275.1 Habropoda laboriosa | reverse complement strand
ATACTTCTGGATATCGTTAGATATAGAAAATTTCTATGTACTGTGAAAATTTTACCTGAATATCTCTACAAATGTAGAGTCTAGAAATTTTTTGAATCTATGAATTTTCTTTATTACAACCTAAGGAGAACACATTTTAAATATCGAAAAATTTGTTGCGTTTCGTAAGACAGTAAGGAAGGAATTAGCACCCGTAATTTCTATTTTTTGTGATTTTGTATAATAATAATTAACACTTTTTTTGAAAATTTCTGTGATTGCTTCAGTTTTGCTCCTCACTGTACACAAGAAAATGATAAAAGAAACAGAAAATACATGAATATACCTTAACAGGTATCCTTCCTATTTACATTTTCAATAATAGAATATCAAAGCGATCCATGCTTATTGTTTTCTCCTCCATGTAGCTTCTCTCGTGAATTTTTTCACATTTCCAATGAAAATAAAAAATAAAAAAAACTACCTACCCACGCTTTTTTAGCCCCCGAAAAAGAGACAAGCTCGATACCATAACAACGTGACAATAATCAACAAAAGAGGGTACGCCGTGCTATGTGCCGGCCGAGTGATCCTTACGACCAACATTTTTCCATTACCATGATGCGATGCGTATTGAAATAACATGAGGCCGCCAAAAGGTAGTTACCATGCTTCTCGTATGGCGAAACGCGAGGATGCAACGTGGCGGCGGTGGTCCGTTTGTCAATGACCGGACCGAGCTGCTACAATGCTGATGCGCCTCTCTACGTCGCTTTTTTTCCTCCCATTTCCTTCCTCCACTTTTATTTCCATTTCGGCTGCCTCGCCGGGCCTCTGTCTGTCCACCGCGAGCGCGTATGCTTTTCGTTTGGCGAATTCGTTCGAGGAGGGAAGGGAACACGGTTGGACGAAACGTCGAAACGTTTGCTGTCTGTAGATTTTCCTTTTCTCCATGATCGCTGTCGTGCGTTATTTTGTGTATTAATTAACGAGCATTAGCCACGTCGTGGGCTGAAACGTTTTCGAGACGAGTTTCGTCTCAAAGGTGGATGTGGATGAAAGTTGAGTAGCAGTTTTTGGTAAGTTCGACGATGCAAAGTTAAGCGAAAATTGGCGCTTCAAGTCTTCTTGCGCTTATCTTGGATTCCTTTGTCTCGAATGCGTAAACTTGCGCTTCGTTTGATGCTTCTTGCGTTGGGGTTATAGTTAAAGTGGAAACTAATTTCTGAACGTAAATCTCTATGAGATAGTTAAGTAATCTGTGTATACAGGGTGTCCCGTAACTCCTCGAACACCCGGAAATGGGGGGTTGCTGGGGTGACTCTGAACAACTTTTTCCTTTACCAAAATGTTGTTTGAAGCTTCATTTTTGAATTATTAACGAAAAACACTGGCCAATCAGAGCGCGCTCAGGGACGAAGAACAGGCTCATCCGCGCGCGATCGCGTACGCGTGATTTACCAAAATGTTGTTTGAAGCTTCATTTTTGAATTATTAACGAAAAACACTGGCCAATCAGAACGCGCTCAGGGACGAAGAACAGGCTCATCCGCGCGCGATCGAACAAATGCGTACGCGTGTCTTCTCGGTTTTCGATAGCTGTCAAGAAAATTTGACTTTGCACCGCTATTTTTATAAGGCTTAGAGAAATGGTTTTTTGCCGTCAGAGTGATTCGCGTGTATGGGCGTTCGGGATAAAACTCATAACTTCGAAGCTAATCAATTTTCGACCTAAGTCCTCTAATCCTTTTTTGAAGAGAATTCTCATATGCATTGATTGGCACATAAAAAAATGTTTTCATTAAAAAAAATTGTATTCTTTATTTTTTTTTTTTTTTTTGGAATAAAAAGTTTTTTTTTTGTAAATTTTCACTAACGCAATTTATTATCAACTGATTATAACTTTAATTTCGATTTATCACGACTTGTCGCGTGTTACAAGGCGATAGCAGATGCTATTACCAAATTTTTCATCACACGTTCGTTACCTTTCAATCTCTCTCAACTCTTCCAAAGCTAATTTCTGAACATGAGTCTCTATAAAATTAATTAAATAACCTATGTACATACTTACACGTTCGTTACCTTTCAATCTTCAACTTTTTCTAAGCTAATTTCTAAAAGCAAGCCTCGATAAAATAATTAAACAACCTATGTATATTCTTACAAATGCAATTACACAATTTCTCATCACACGTTCGTTACCTTTCAATCTCTCTCAACTCTTCCTAAGTTAATTTCTGAACACAAGCCTCGATAAAATAATTAAATAATCTATGTATTTTTCATTACACCTTCGTTACTTTCCAATCTCTCTCAACTCTTCCTAAGCTAATTTCTGAACACAAGTCTCACTAAAATAAATTAAATAACCTATGTATATATAATACTTGCAGACACAATCACCAAATTTTTCATCACACGTTCGTTACCTTTCAATCTCCTCCAGCTCTTCCCTATTCTCCAACTTCGATCACCCTCTTTCCCCAATAGCTGCAATCTACTACGGTTTATAAAAAAAAAAAGGGAAAACGCGGCGTTAAACGCTCGCGAAACTTGGAGCAATTAAAGTTCAATTCACGCCCATCCCGTGGGGTGATAAAATCGTACGCGAAACCCGGCCACCGGAGTCCTTTC
>NW_017100200.1:979936-983793 GCF_001263275.1 Habropoda laboriosa | reverse complement strand
CCCTCGAGCTTTCTGCCAAACTCGTGAAATCTCTTTGATTCGGGCCGTAACTCGTGGCAGGATGGTGTCTAAACGGCCTGTTCCTCTCAAGCAACGTGATATTTCCGGGCCGAAACAAAGGTGTGTGAGACCGACAGTGTTCACGGTCCGGCAGCTCCTTTACCTGTACCACGATTTCCATCAGCTCGTGTCTCGTTTGTCACCGTGTACACCGGCCTGTCGCGGTTTCACGCGCGTGCTTATTTATTTACCCGCTCTTTTGGCTTGCTGGAATCAAGCGGAACGCGAGCAAAGGGTACAGAGACTACGTACAGTAGACGAGAGAAGACGAGTTCCATGAACAAATTTCAACAACGAGAACCGACGTGTATATAGGTGTGTATATATATGTATATATAGAGGAAATTGGCCAAATGCAACGCGTAAACGTCGAGAGTTATCGCGTGCACGTTTTTGCAATCAATTCGTTGGACGGCGTAACGCGACAAACGCCACGGATTACAGCGGACGGTGATGCGTGTCACCGAGTCACTCGGTTTTTCGCCCGGAAAGATGATGAATATGATGAGAAGTGAAGGATATACCGGTGACGGCTGTGATTCGCGTTTACACGTTCGTTTACACGGGTAAAACCAATCAGGGAAACTGTTGATTGTATACTGTTCGACTCTCCGTGAGAAAAATGAGTGAAACGTGTTGTTCCTGCGGAAGAAATTCTACAGAGCTATTCGAGTTTTATTTTAAAGAACGAAGCAAGGTTCTGCTGTGACTAGAAATTGTAATTTTGTCAATTTCTTATTCGTGTGCAATATTTGAGGCTAAAATTCTGGGTGTCTTTCTTTTCTTCAAACCTTTGCCTGATCTCTCCCATCATTTTTATCTTCTGCTTACTTCTGTACATAGTACGCACAAGTTCCTGGACTCTGAGTTTAATAATTTATTAATTTTTTTATTTCTCTGAATAAATTATTATTATCTTGGTAGAATTGGAAACAGTAACAAGGGAAATTGTAGATGCTTTTTTTTCCAAGGGTATCATAAAATTCTTAATCGTACAAAACTTTGCTTAATCCCTCCCATAATTTTTATTTTCATAGGTATTTCATTCCACGCTTTTTAATTAGATTCCACGTCAGTTCTGTATTAAATGTCACCCTTTGTTCAATGTTTTCCTATTATTTCTGCATACAGTATGAACAAAGGCTTCTGGACGCTGAATTTAATCATTTATTGTAGAGGAATAGAAGACAATAAAAATGTAAACATGATACCTCCATGATTTAACAATCCTGCCAGTGACGTCACCCGTCTAAAACGTTTAAAATTAAAAAAAAATAGTGTAAGTACATGAATCAAACGTTTTCGCAACACGCTGCACCATTGCACTCAAGAAAATCGTGCAACAACTATCACGCGAAATCGGACAAAAGCAGGAAAACGTTAAATCCCGGTGATTTCGGCGCTTAATTACATATTTCAAAGAGCAACGGAGCTCGACGCCGGACACTTGAATAATACCACTCGTTAGAGATAAATGGAACGTAGCCGAAGTTGAAATATCGCCGTTTCGAATTTCAAACAACCAGATCGGCAGCTCGTCCCACGCGAAATAATCCCACGATCTGGAGTGCAACGCCACCGTCGATATTTAATCCAGCTATCGAGCACCGTGGCTGAATGAAAATTATTAAATCATGCCGGCGCGGCGGAACGAAACTCACAGCCGGGCCCGAGCCCGCCTTTCGCGATGGGCGTGATCGGAATTTTTCTATCGTGTTTCCCGACGATCCGACGTATTTACGCGTTCGCCAGGGGCTCGTTGCTTCTCCCCCTTGCCGCCGGGACACGGTACACGCGCCTCGACCTCGAAATAATCGGCAAATATTTAAACGTCACGTGAGCAACTCGACCGAATAATCGTCGTTATTTTCGGTCTTTTCGATACACATCGTCCTCTATTTGCCTTTACCAACATATACACACACTACCCTCTACACACTCGGATCACGCCACTCGAGATCCAAAGGATTAATCTTTGACTAGCGAACGGCCGAGTGTTTGCTTTCCCGACGAGCTGAGCAAGCTGGATTATTATTACACGGCGTGTAGGCTGCAAGATGCGCTCCATCACGGAACCGCCTGTCTAGCAGATCGCTCAGAAGTCCGTGCTGATTCTCACTCGCGAAAACTCGTAAATAAGTGGCTGTCCGTTCTAGTGGAGCGGACGTGAAGGGGTTGTACGTCGAAATTATTAAATCGCCGCAGCCGAACAGGGACTTGAAGAAACCCAACACTCGTTTCACAAAACAAATCTTTTACTTCTATTACACAGGTATACGTTCCAGAGGTGACTCGCGGAGTTAGAAGTTTTCGAGGTTTGACGCACTAAGGTCTCTACTTCCGGGAAACTGGTGCGCGGCGTGAAAGTGTCCCTCTATTTATTATGTGAGGGGTGGTGGAAATTCCTAAAGGAAGGAGGTCTGTGTCAGGGTTCGAGGATGAGTCAAGGATCGGCGTTGGAGGATGAGTGAAAGATCGGAGTTCGAGGATGAGTCAAGGATCGGCGTTGGAGGATGAGTGAAAGATCGGAGTTCGAGGATGAGTGAAAGATCGGAGTTCGAGGATGAATCAAAGGGTCGGGTGACAAACAAGATAGGAAAAGGAATGCGACGGATGGGAAGGAAGAAAGTCTATTGGAGTCGGCGTCATTATTATCTCAGGACATGTGTCTATCCTAACAGTGTAAGAGTATGATCGAGTGAATGTAGGGACTCGGGTTAGTTATGACCCGCAGACCTCTCGGTCTGCGGAGAAACCTGGTCCCAACGCCTTGACACCCCCACGCGCTAAGGGCTGGGTCAGGTAAGGATCCAGCCACGTACTCGTGCGACGCGGACCTTGCTCTGAGGAAACCCCCAACCTGTGCCAGGGTTTCCCGGAGGCAAGAGAGGGGCGGCAAGGCTCGTATATAAGGACGCGTTAAGAAAATTGTATTAGAACAAATTAGGAAGCGCGTAGTTTACAAGGACGAGGAGCCAACGACAGACGAAGTAATAAATGTAGTTTTCAACATTATTTTAAATAACCCTGACAAATATTATTTTTTTAACGTACTCTTGAATTTCTTGTAGTAGTCGGTGAGAAATTTTCTCGGTGAAAAATCTTTACGAAATAATCGTCTCTGCGAACTCGTTACACTTTTCCATCGCAAAGGTTACGGTGTACGAAGAGCTTCCGTAGGGGAAAAGGGTGAAAGAGGGATACAACTGGACAAAGGGTGAAATCGTATTAACATAACGACAAGGGATTAGACAAAAGACCGTCCGGCAGTTTGTACAAACGCGACTGTTAAGAAGAGCTTACGTACTTGTTTTAATTATCAAACGAACCTGATGCAAAACTCCCGTAGAAAATGTACCGAACAACCTCTCTCTCTCTCTCTCTCTGCCGCTCGTTTAAAATATTTATTACGAAAAAACGTCATCCCGTCTGATCCTGTCGCTTTTACAACCGGCTCGTGAAATGAAAGGAGTATTATCCGCTTATTCCTACATATGCGCAAATGAGCATCAGAAAATTCTACAAAAAAAAGGAAGCAGAAAGAATATTCCATCCTGATTGAAATTTCATATGTACGGCAGAACGTTCTCGTCTACGATTAATTGCGAGGAGTCCACCGAAGCATTTCCAGGGGAAATGTTCAGGGTTTAAACGCGACGAATTGGCGCAGGGTTCGTGGCACTTCATAATTCTACCGAGGAACAGCTCGGGGGACGACGCCCGGCGCAAAACAAACGCTTCCGTATAAATTTCTATGGGATCCAACGTGTAATCCCGGCGGCAGCGGCGGCGGCGGT
>NW_017100200.1:960516-979245 GCF_001263275.1 Habropoda laboriosa | reverse complement strand
CACGTGGAAATTAAAATTAGAGGAAGAAAAAAGGGGGAGAAGGAGGAGGAGAATGTGTGTGGGGGTAGGGTAGGCGAGAGCCCCACGGATGAAATATAAGTCTGTCCGTGAAGGGAGAGTCGCGGTAGCCGCTAATTTCCCTAATTTCGCTAATAAATTGCCCGAGGCAAAAATTCCCAAGTGGATTGTAAAGGTATTAACTTCTTCCCTGACCCTGCAATTTCTCTCCGCGTCCCTTCACGCCGTGATCTGCGCTCGCGCACCTGTCCAACGCGAGCAAGCATCGTTCGACGAAGGACAAAGAGGAGAGAAGCGCGAGTTTGGCACGCGACGAAGACAAAGAAGACCGAGAAACGAGGAATCGGCTTGTAACGCGAGAAACACCTGTGTTACAGCTTTTCAAAGTATGTACACCTGTGTGTACGTATGTTCGCGAAGGTGAAGAAAAGAATCGAGACGAGTGTAACACACGTTGAAAGCCACCGCGAGACTCCGCGAATAAGAGGCGAAAACGAAACAATAGTTCCTCTACCCCTTTGCTCTTTCCTTCTGTGCCAGCCACCGCGAGCTCGCGCTACTTATGAATTACATTTGCAATTACGGTTGGACGTCGTCCCCGAGGTTCGTCCGTGCTCGAACGCATATTTTAGGCGGTTCTCGCGACGACACGAAACACGCACCGGACTTTCTAGCAATTCTTTCTCATTTTCAACGTGTGTACACGACGAGAGGTTTCGTCTTCTCTTTTTTTCTTCTTTTTGTCTCATTCCTTTCACGCGGTTCCCTCTTTCGCGGCTTGTTTTTCCCGCCGGAATCCTCCCGGTTGTAATTCATCGCCTTTCTTGCCAATTTATTACCGCGCGTTTTAACGTTCGCCGGTTGATGATACACGTGAGTTTTGAAACACGTTCGCGATCGTCGCTTAATGGTCTCGTAATTTTCGTGGTAGATCGAACGATCTCTCTACCTACGCCGCGGTCTATTAATCTTAGGGAAAGTGGCGGCAATAATATCGCATCGATCTTCCTCCCGGCATACTTTTCCACACGGGAATTCGTCATTATTCGAGAAACGTTATCGTTGTTGCATTCAACGACACCACTGTCGTGACCCGCATTTTTCTCCGTGATATATGTTTGGTCGCGTCGGTGTACAGCCGCGATTCCAGCCAGTGACAAGGCGCAAATATGTTTCCTTATGTTCAGTTCTCGCGTGTCACTTTGAATTATGGGCTTTTCCCACCCTCTGTGCAGGCCTGGGTCGTCATTACATTCTTCTGGAACGATAACTCCTCTTCCGTGCCCTTTCGAGCCCAGCCACGAAACGATAAATTACAGGTTAAATATCCCCACCGGTGAGAATCAAGCGCTAATCATTCGTTGCGTTCTGTTCCGGCATGGACATTGCAACACGCCACACACTACCTCCACGTTTGGCGGCTTCGCGAACTCGTAAAATGTCGGATAATAAAGAGGGATAAAATATTCATGATCGTTTCGCGGGGTGTTCCGCCGCTTGTAACAAACGCGTGACAAACAGCTCGTAAAATTGCAGCGTTCCCCCCGTGTCAATAAAGCGGATTCGATTCGGCTTGCAGTATTCTGCTCGAAATTTTTCCACGTTATCGCTTCGTTCTGAGCCTCGCGGAAAAAAAAAGGAAAAAACGGTTCAGCCTGGCACAATTAACGAGAACGTCGATTAAATTACGCGTAGATCGCCAGGTTATAGAGTGTGTTCATTTATCGAGCAACGAAATTGCATCTACCTGGATGATCCACGGAAACGTAGTTAACTTCGATCCTTGGAAAAGTAAAAGCCTCTTCAAATATCGTTCAACATTTTTTCTCCCCTGCATATTCGTCCATTTGAATATTCCGCCGATCTTGAGAAACGTTCCAGATGAAATTATACAGAGCGAGAAAATCAATTCGGGAAAAGAAACTTTCAATTTGACTGCAATATAATTCCACTGGAATTCAAGCCACGTTGCGACAGAACGAGAAAGAAAACGAGACGAGGTTACAGAATAGGGACAAGAGAGGGTAACGACAGCGACCTGAAATCAAGATTGGATAAAGCATTAACCGCGGTCTAATTAACGAGCCCTTTCACTCGGTTATCTTCGAGTAGCCTTTTGAAATTAATTTCACCGCGAACGCGTGTCGCGAGTCAAATAGTACGTAGCATTGTGACGGAACGCGTGTGAAAGGTGGGAGGTGAATTTGCAAAGGTGCACGTCTAGCCGGGAAGAGCTCCCTTTTGGCCCGGTGACGTCGAACCATTGAGATAAGAAATGTCATTTCCCGGGCACAATGAGCGTGTCATTATCTGTCACGTACAAAACGAGTCGACGCGTGAATGTACAAACTCCCGTCGCACGGTCTTCGTTCCTTCTCCGTGCAGGGGAAAAGTTGGAGGTTGTTCGTTCCACGATCAGACTGTCCCGCGAACTCAAACGAAACAGCAAAGTGAATTCACGAATGGTTGTGAATAGGTGTCGGGTAAACATCTTGCTTCTAGACGGGTGAAAAATTAAATTGCGGATGCAATCAATAGTGACGCGTTCTCGAGAGTATCTTCTGATATCGAACTTTCAGTGTTTTACTTCGATATGTTCGACGTATGTTAAAAAGAACGACACGTCTCGAGAGAGAGAGAGTATCACATATCGTTATTATTATTTTTATCGTTGGTAAATTAACGATCCTGCCTCTCGAAACTTAATAGAAATTTCTGCGAGACAGTCAGACTGGTTAATGAACGAGACCATGAATTAAGGGCACAGTCTAGAATCGAACGTTGACTCGACCATCCGACCAACAGTTTCGCTCCGGTTACCAAAGCAATAATTCCATTCGAGGCGGTAACAACATCGTCTACCTCGTAAATACAGTTTTCTATGCCCAATATAAGATCTAACTTCAATCCTCCGCGCGTAATTTACATTTCAACGAGCCTCTACCTCGTTAAGTCGCGGCAGAGACACTGGAATTACATTACTCACAGTCTGGCCGTATCGCGTTGGTTCGCACGGGACCTACGAGGTATCGTAACGCCATCGTTCATTCAGGACAAGAACGTTGTCTGGAAGTTTTGCGTAATGTCATAGGCTCGTGAGACGCGACAATTGCACGCGGCTATACAATGTCTTCATTGTCACTACTTCGTGCTTGTTCCACTTCTTGTCTGACCTATATCTCTCATTCCCCTTGTAAGGCATTCCTCTCTAACGAACGGTGATCGTTACGTTCCCTTGACAATTAGTACCTCGGATTTTCGATCATTTATTGTTTTACAGATTTTAGCAACTGTTTCATTTTTCGGAATCAACTTTTTTCCCAAAGTAAACACGTATCCTTGACTCAATGCAATCATTTTGGAGATGAAATTAATGGAAGCAGTTTACCTTTTTGCTTAAAATATATTTCAAAAGAAAAGAGCGATCTGTTTTTCACAGAAGGCGCAAGAGGACTGCCTAAAGTCTCACGTTTCCGTGAAAATTAAATTATAAAAAGAGTAGTGTTCAGAATTCGGAAAGATGTTCGTGGTCGTCGTGTGTCGCCCGACCTCCCTCCGCTCTCCTGGCCCCGCTTGCCGGTATTATTATCGAGACTCACATTGCGGGAACGAGGCGGTAAAGAGTCACCTCGTTTTTCGCCTGTTTGCCACGCGACGGTTGCTACCGCCCTCGCCTACGCCATTTGTGGCTAGCAATTTCGGCAACCTCTTCCTGCGCCCCGTCTAGGACCGGCTCGCGTGACTGTCCTAGAACAATCGGCGGCACGCGCCACATTCCGCAAAAGAGCCCAGGAGGAGGGAGTCTCCCGTGCCATAAAACTATCAGGGAACTCCGATTGCGGATAGATTAAGCCATACAATCGATCCAGAAAACAGTGTAACAGAGCAAGATCAGTGTGAGAAGCACCTCACTGCGTATCCTTGACAGGATAGCTCAAGCTATCAAAATTCGAGCCCACCACTCGAAACAAGTAGCAAAATGCAGTATAAAATTTTTACAGAATCCAAAGAACCGAACTGGAACTACGAAATAAAGGTAAAACTGTGATCAATCTCTAAAAGCTGAAATGCATGCAGTCAGAAATTGACTATCTCTGAGTACGTCTACTCCGAAGTGTCGTCAAATTTTTTAAATCCTCCTATGGTATGACTGAAGCATGAACCTTCATCTATAAACTCTACGACACGTAAAGAAATTTACTGTTAACATCGCCGTTTCCACAATGGAGAAACATCAACCGTCAAATGGTATTTCTGAAGATGTTAAAGATTACAATTTCAATAGAAATATTACCCTATTCAAAGAATTCTTACAGAAAAATGACATTTGGATCGAGAGTCCTTAGAGATTCACGAACATAAAGAATCCTATCGCCATTCTCCCAAAATACAAACAAAAATTAAATAACAAAAAATGACGAAAATTTCAAATTTTGCACAGTCAGAGAGGTGTTTCTACAGAAAAGTCACATAGTACGTATATATTTTACAATGTCGCCTTCAGGCACATCAAAGTTACACCTACTGACTCTATAATATCCCTACAATAAAATTTTTCCGAACGTACCAACACGACATTGCACATAAATATCCACGAAAACACCAGAAAACTCTTCGACTTCAGTCATCGAAATCATAGGGGCGTTCGTATCCGAGGTCTCGCGATGGCGTCGACCTCGACCGGTTCGCAAAGAGAGTTTATTTTACAATTACGATGAGCGCCATAAATAAAACGGCAGGGGTATATATATATTCGGATCGAGTACGCGATCTTCACCATATAGCACCGTCCGCATACTTACTTACACGCGTATACGTAAACGCGTTTCGTCGATCTTCTATAGGAGTGGAGGCAAGAGAAAACGGCGGGTTCTCGAGATGTGAAATAGCGAGATAGCATACGCCGCTATCCTTCACATGCACGTCGGACGATTTCTCATTAGATTTTTGACCGTACTACCGGCGTGGTATTAATTCGTGCGACGGACGATGAAATTTATGGGAGTCCTCGGGGATGAAAGAAATCCGGCCCGTTGGATGGACGCGGGGATACTCGTTTGTAATCACTACGGGTGTCCGATTAAGGCCGGTTATGCGAGGCGGAACCTCCTCTCGTAGAAAGACGAGCGTCTCTCGACTTTGTTGCCGGCCGACGAAACCGTTCTGCTCCTGAACCAAACCGATTCACCAGTTGGAATTTATGTCTGATTCGAACCGCCGTGCCACCGACAGCCACGGTTAATTGGAACATGATTAAGTGCGTGCCAGAGGTATCGTTGGCTTCGTAATTAAATTTGATTCTATCGTTTCGTCGTTGTCTCTTACAATCAAACGTACAGGCACCAACAAACACACATTCTATCCCTTTTGCCAAATGAATCCCTTTTTCGATTAGATCTTCGACGTGATTAAAGTTTCAATTTATACGTTTGATGGATAGGTAACGTATTTCGATTCTAATTTCGCGGCGCTCTTTGACTTTCGCGTTTAGACTCGAGTGTGAAGATGGGGGTAGGTGAACGTGGTCTGTCGTCGAATAAAAGTATATGGGAACGTAGGCGAGATTAAATCGATAGGGAGCGTGCTTGAGGTAAACTCGCAAAGCGTCAACGCACCTGCTGTGTCCAGTACCGCACACAAGGTGTGGGACACGCTCAAAGCCGCTACTTCAGCCGTTCGATACAAAGGCCACGCACAATAGAGTCAACTGATTTCGTAGGGAACCGACGAGGGGGCGTCGCGCCCACGGCGTGCCTGGCGTCCTTGTTTACAGGGGGTTTTAGGGCGATGCCAGTTCGAAGGGAACTCGCGTCGCGTAACGAGAATCAAAGGCTGTCATCTCGAGCAAGTGTTACCGCCTGTCATCCACAGATAACTTGTCTCTGAGCTTAAAGCCGCGACACTCCATCGTCGGCCAGATTTATCACGCTTTTCGATGCTGAGATAACTCTTTTACACCGACGATCGATAAAGTAAACGCAGCGAATGAAAATGCCAGGCTGCGTTTTTTCTAAAGTACGTTTGAAAAATTGCCTGGAATGTTTGTTTATTTATCTAGCAAATAAACTGTTAAATCCATGTGAAAGTACAATAAATTGAACGAAAAGGTATTTTATTGGCGATATGTATGGTTAGTGGAAAAAGGTGACGTGTTTGGCAATTTCTCTGACAAACATCTATTGGTCTATGTTTACCCTTCGCGGTTCGAATAGTCCAGTTAGTCCGCGATCATTTGGCCAGTACCGTGTAGTATGCCTTTGTTTAATATTAGCTAGAAAATATTAAGTTTCGGTATAATATCAATGCACGAAAAAATTATTTATTATCGTTTATAATTTATAATTTATCATTGTATAATATCTGAAAGCAAAAATTCCTGTCTGACTCGACATAGGACCGCAAAGGGTTAAGGATTGATAGAAATTTCTTTTGTCCCATGTAACATGGTTTAAAGAGACATTTAAGACGATTACAGTGCATTTTTGATCGATCGATTTTTTTCGCAATTTTTAAAATCGTGTAAAAAATTGTAGGTTTCTCCTGATATTGCCAAATAAGTTGTATTAATAGTTGTTACAACACTGTACGCGCAAACAATCACGTTAATTGTGCTCCATGGTATACTGATGAACATCCGGAGATCGTTCGAGGCATATTGTGCGGTGCAACCTTCGGAGCGCGCCGATTATCATTTAACTAAACCGAATTAATTTGCGTATCTATCAGCTAGTTTCTCGTGCAGCTGCGACATCGTAGCTGGAGCCGAGGTGGGCAGGGGAACAGAATAGGGCACAATGCATGCGTGAATACGCATTTCCACAACCGGATACGCGTATGCCGAAGTATCGATGAATTAACATCGAATCGTCGTAAATCCATCCGCGTCTGTGTTTCCTCAATCGTCGATCGCGTGTTTCCGGCGATCCTTTAAAACTCCAAAAGACATCCGACCAATTTTATCTCGGTCCGTTCATACTTGAACGTGATTAACTTCCTTTCGAGTGCATTTCACGTGTCGGCATGGTTGATCAGTTGAATCTTTGATCAGCTTGACAGACCGTGTCGAAAATTAGCTTCGACGAGTCTCATTACCTATGGATTGATAATTAAGACTAGAGTAATGGAGCATAAAATAGAAATTTTCATCTTCGACAAGTTAAGATAGAATCTAACTCCAATTTCACGTCTCGATAATTTTACACACTAATTTGCACCCGAGATACTACATTATTGTACATTTTCCTCTACACTATGGCTGTCAACTATGATACGTTTCTCATTAAGCGGCACGCACGCGATCAATAATATTGTCAATACAGACAAATATTAACAATACTATTAATCGTGCGCTGTCGATATTGAAATTGAAGATCGACGAAATTCTAGATATTTCGACAAATATTATTTACCGTGCACGGAGCAGCGATTTAGTGGATATATCCGCGGCAAACAAATCCTAAGATCATCGTTCACAGTTAAATCAGTATGATAAACCAGGGCTAAATCGGTGATTTATCAGCCGACCGACGTACGCACTCATCGAGGCCCGTACGTCAACGTGTGCAGGCTATCTGGCCTCGAAAACAGAGTATAACCCGCAACCTTCGACGATTGTCATCGGTCGAAATGGAGCCAATTTGCGTATCTATCCGTCAGATCCTCCTGGGCGAAGAGACAGCGGTACATTGAAACGGTGGACGAGGAAAGAGGAAGCCGCAATCGGTTATCGCACGTGCCTTCACGCATGTGTCACGGCACGCGCGAGCCAGCTGTAGTCACGATTGATTTTAGACAGACGTCGATGCGTGTACGGCCGCTTGCGCTCGCCGAGTACCACGAGGCTGTCCAGGATCTCTCCTCCGGCCACTGTTTCGCTACGCCTCGGTCACAATAGACGGGGGAGGGCCACACGCACACATACACCGGGCTTTGTCGTTAATTAATTCGCAAATGCAATATTAATGGTAAGTAATCAGCCGCGGCCGAGTCGCGCGCGCTCGTGGAAATCACCTATTACAATTACTAATTGCGCACACTGCTACGAACCGTCCGCTGGACGTTCTAAGCGAGCATGCATGCATGCATGCGACATGGTAACGAGACCGGAAATCAGGCTTACGCCGGCTGGTTACAGACGTCATTCGGATAGTAAACAGTTGCTAAGTGTATCCGTACGAAAGAAGCGATCGAAACGAGGAAAGAGAAAGAGACTTTTTGCCAGCAAAGATGAAATAACGGACTTTTAATTCAGACGACAGTTCGATCAACAAAGATACGGTTCTTCGACGAAACTTTGTATTCTCCGTTGTAACATTTTCTGAAATTTCTGGACGGAATAATTTTTAAGCATAAAAATCGCCACGTTATCAGTGTTGTACACTGGAATAGTGTTATGTTTAAATTTTCGTCGTTCGCGAGGGTAGAACGTCAAATTTCGTTCTTTTTTCGAATGTTCGGTCAGTGTTTGCTTCGAGTTTAGAATTTTGTTGTCAGAAAAATACTGCAATTGGACGATAAAGTAGACGAGAATTTTGGTTACTGACAGAAGGGTTAATAAAGAAACGTAAACTGAGGGTTTATCTTTCATGATATAAAAATAATAAATGCTATCAGCGTCCTGCATAAAATCGTCCGTATATCACGAGAAAACCTCCCCTATTTCTAACAATAAACATACGACCGGTAGAAACACTTTTCAAACGACCCCAAAAGTTTCCCACATTCCTACAAAACAGATCGAATTTCACCCCTAACGTTCCACACACGCACACACAGTTAAGCGAAGCAGTGAAAAGGGTGGAAAAACGAAAGGCAATGGACACAGCGAGACCACGATAATCCCAGAAACAGCCACCGGGATTATAGTCACTGTGGTGATCAGTACACAAACAGTTCAGACAATTAGCGCAGCCTTTTAATTAGCTCGTTATAAACGAGGCTGCTCGTTAACGCGCGTATAACCGACCTCTTTACGCAATAGTTCGCCAATTCTCCGATTAGTCCCGCCGCACGAAACGACGCGACGCGAACTTCGACGGTATGGGGAGATTGGAGCGCGCGCACACATACGCGAAACAGCAAAAACGAAGTTGGGGATGGAATAGAAAAGAGAGGAAAAACCGAGAGAGAGAGAGAGAGAGGCAAACGAGCGTGGAGAATCGGAGCTTTTTCGGGAGCCAACAACGTGGTGCTTTTGTCGGAGCCCGAGGCTTTCCATTGGTAACCGGCGGGCTCGTTGCCGGTCCCCTCCGAAGACTCCCAGCTTAATGGCGGCTTTGAAGCGATCCGCCGTTTGATGGATTTCACGATGTCATAATACACCGCGGCAACAGCCGGTTTAACTCGTCGCCTTTCTGTATCGCCGACTACCAACGTCGTCTCCTGGCTGACGCGCCGTGTGTGGTCAGCACCCTCCGCGATTCGATCAAGGGGATGAGTTCGCGCGAGGCTGCTCTAGATATATATATATACATATATACACAGTTAGATAATCCGGCAGGGCCTTTGTGAGATTGGCCAATTCGCTAATGAGCCACGCAATAATGCCGGAGCTGCGTTAAAACCGCCAACGGCCACGTTCCCTTTGTTCCTTGCGTCCCCTGGCCTAAGTACCCGGCCAATAACTTTCGCCAAAATCACGGCACTCCCGTTCGCGAATCCTCCAATTTCGACGCAGCTGGGATTTCACGGGGCGACGGGAAAGAATGATCGTGCACGCAGGGCTGGAAATTGAATTTACTCCGTTCCTCGGTACAGTTACAAGTGTAGTGTACAGCGTAGGGTGGAATCGTCGAGGGACGTGTCGATGAATTTCGTTCGTTTGCCCTGGCGAGATCTTGTACGGAGAATTGAATCCGTTGGATAATACCGTTATCTCGTGTTTTTGTGGTGTCTCACGTGGGAAAGATACACTCGCGGAGTAAATCACGCAGGATTTACGCCGAGGGTGGAATTATCACACCCCTTGGGATTCATCAACATACTCGCGACTTTCATTGCCCCCGTGAAACGTCGTTACTTCAATTTAGCTGTAACGAAGGAGAGACCAGCCCCGTTGTTCGAAAGTTTATGAAGAAAAAAAAAACACGTGTACCTACGTCCGTCATTCATCTTTTGCTTAATTAAGCGTCACGTGCCCTACCCTTTTCACACGCCCCGACGTTCCCATAGACGTGTCCTTCAGACCAAGGCCTATACATCGACGAATCTCTATGGAAGCTTCAGCGTTGACAGTATCTCGACGCGCATCATCGACGGGACCACCCTTGGCCTGCGCGTGAACGACTGAAAGGGGGGAATGGTTTTCGGTGGGGAAAAACGGTGGGCGTAGATGGCGGAGGGTTGGAAAAGCGGAAACGCGAGGGCCGTTGCCGGATATTGAAAATACCTCGAGAGCCTTTGGACATAGAGACGTGCATCGTCTCGCGTCGTGGTATTTCATCTGCGCGGTGGCAAGCTGGAAAAGAGACGAGGAAGGGGGATGATGATGCGACCGGTGAAGTACGAAGGACGGATACAGAGGAGGAAGGAAAGGAGACGTGGATAAACACGACTTCGCGTCGAAACTAATGCCATTCGACTCTATTTGAGCTGTCACTATGATGTCGTAAACGAGGAAATTCGCTACAGTGTAATCCCGTTCGTAAACCTTGAAACAGGTTCTGGAGACAGAACGATCGCCGACGGATGGGTAAACAGTGAATGCGATTCGATTATTCGCTGTTGGACGAAGGAGGATTGAATGATTGTTTTACGGGTGATGACCACTTGAAGGGTATCTCTTGTGGTTACTATATCCTTGCGAATGTGCTAGCAAGAGGAAAATTCAACGTAAAACGGGTTACTGTATGTTTGCAACAAATATCACACAGACCATAAGATTCTTATCTTTTTGATGTTATTGTTATCATCTTCAACGTTACTGCTATAGTTTCTTGAATTTTAACTTAGAATCGTGATTTACATTGTTACCGTCCTGCAGGTCCTATTTTTCCTGTTTCATTTACTTTGTTTAGTTTTTCGTATTTAGTTTTCCTTTTTCTCTTCAATTTGTAATATATGTCATGCACTATAATGGATTTACTCCCGCAAATAAAAGCGTAAATACGTAAGTAAATATGTATTCTTTGTATTCAAGAGCGAGCAAATATTGTGGTGCTTGGGTAAATACTCGAAATTGAAAAATATCAAGTGACTTTCGTTGGAAAAATTATTCCGCAATCTACATGTTCCTGAATAAGCTTAAAACGACAATTTTTGTCGTTTCACCGAGTTTGAGACCTTCGCAAATCTGATTTTACAGTTACCGTCGAAATAGTCCGCCGGTGAAACCCTTTCTCTTCCCTTGTAGTCTCGAAAACTGAACTTCAACACACGACCCTCGGTACAAACATCACGCCCGTCGATGCTGAACTTCACTGCGAAACACGTTTTACCATGGAACAAAACTTTCATTCGTAAATTTTGCAGTGGACGTAGAAACCCGGCGTGGCCGTTCCGCGTTTCGAGAAGCGGTCGTTTCGTGGGTTTCGACGAACGGCCCAGTCAAGTTCGCCGGGAAGTTTCGGAAAACCGTCATGCATTAACGTCCGCGTACCAAGTTTCTCGCGGCTTATTAAACATTCATCCGTGATCCAGCGAAATTTCCACATCAAAAATACAGCGAAACCGAGAGAGAGAGAGAGAGAGAGAGAATGGTTCCTTCTGTTGCATCGTAAAGTCAATGAAAATCGTCCAAATCCTCACATCTGTATAGATTCCTCTCAACTTGAGATATTATTAGTAGTCAGGAGTCGGACATATGCACACCGTGTGCGTCAAAGAGTGCAATTGCTTTATGACGTCTTAGGTAGAGTGAACTAGAGCTCGACTATATCGAAATTTTCTTCTTCTTCAAGCAAAACCATATTCCCTTATTTCTTAATTTATCTCTTTCCATCACTAACTTGTCACACAAAGTGAAACTAATGAGATTACAGGTGTATCACTTTCAAAAATGCAACCAAATATTAGACGTCTATTTAACAGACAATCAGACGGATATTAGATACTCGTGATACAGATAATATAACGGATCAAATATATACAAGTATATATCAGAATAACCAAATTTAAAAAATTTTAAAATAGGTGACTATAGCCACCTTCAGAATATAGCGAGCGCTCGATGCTGTCGAGTGACTATAGCCACCTTTAGGATATAGCGAGCGCCCGATGTTGTTGGGCGACTATAGTAACCTTCAGGATATAGCGAGTGCTCAATGTTGTTAAGTGACTATAGTAACCTTCAGGATATAGCGAGTGCTCAATGTTGTTAAGTGACTATAGCCACTTTTAGGTTAAGGCAAGCGCTCGATGTTGTTGACTGACTATAGTCACCTTCAGGATATAGCAAGTGCCCAATGTTGTTGAGCGACTATAGTAACCTTCAGGATATAGCGAGTGCTCAATGTTGTTAAGTGACTATAGCCACTTTTAGGTTAAGGCAAGCGCTCGATGTTGTTGACTGACTATAGTCACCTTCAGGATATAGCAAGTGCCCAATGTTGTTGAGCGACTATAGTAACCTTCAGGATATAGCGAGTGCTCAATGTTGTTAAGTGACTATAGCCACTTTTAGGTTAAGGCGAGCGCTCGATGTTGTTGAGTGACTATAGTAACCTTGAGGATATAGCGAGCGCCCGATGTTGTTGACTGACTATAGTCACCTTCAGGATATAGTAAGTGCCCAATGTTGTTGAGCGACTATAGTAACCTTCAGAATATAGCGACTGCCCAATGTTGTTAGGTGACTATAGCCACTTTTAGGTTAAGGCGAGCGCTCGATGTTGTTGACTGACTATAGTAACCTTCAGGATATAGCGAGCGCTCGATGTTGTTGAGTGACTATAGTAACCTTCAGAATATAGCTAGTGCCTAATGTTGTTAAGTGACTATAGTCACCTTCCGGATATAGCGAGTGCCCGATTTTGTTGGCTGACTATAGTCACCTTCAGGATATAGCGAGCACTCGATATTGTTGGCTGACTACAGTAACCTTCAGGATATAGCGAACGCTCGATGTTCTCGAATGACTACAATAACCTTTAGTAACGAAAGGGTTAACACACACCTTCGTCACTATTAAAGTGTCAAACTAATTTATACACGAACGCAACAAGATTTCTTCTAACCCATCACCTAATAACCCCTCACACAATTAATGTAACATAACAGACAGCGTCATTTAATCATCGCGAACCTTCGTCGATACCATAACGCAACGTAACACTCTCTATCAACGACACTCGAACGACGTCGTCGCGAATTCAAACACGTTATCTCTATCGACGATCGAGCTGCAAACTCTATTAGGATATCAACTTAACCGCTCGTGACGGGCGCCGCGACATTTTCAACAAGGGAGAGCGGGATCGGGATCACCGAGCAACGAAGCCAAATTTAATCGACACTCGATTCTCTCTCTCTCTCTCTCAACCTCGTGAGTCTCGTCGTGTGATCGTTCGAATGAGAAAACGACGGGGACACTGGCCGCGGAATGGCGAACCGGCTACTCTCTATCTCACGAGGCATCGACACGAATTTTTAAGAGGAAAACGACGTCCTATTCCCAGCGTCGTTTCTGCGTCAGAAAGGGGGTAGGGAGCGGTGAACATCGTTCGCTGATAAATTAAAAAGCACCTTGCGAACGCGCTATCGCCGATCCTAATTGCACGGTCGTGAGCTGGCTCACTTTGTCACGCGGTACGTCCTGGTAAAAAATAATTTGCCGGACCCGAGCTTTTGCACGCAAAATGCAAACGCATGATATTTTTATTAGCTCTCGTGGCGGACGATCCAACTGCTCGATACGGCGTTAGAAAAGAATTAAAAATAAAATTTAATTGTTATCTATATCCATCTATCGTCTGTTTCGTGACTAGCGGGGAGAAAAGAAAAAATTCGATCAAGGATTTCTGTCCAAGGTATTACATACTTGGTCGAAAGAACAGGTGCCTTTTTCTCCCGTAGGGACGTGCAAACGTTCCACGATGAGATCAGCCCGGTCGCACGTTGTTTTTAGACGCTATTATTTATCGTACTTAGCGGAGAAATGCAACGAATGTTCCCTGATAGGGGAACGGCTGAGAACAAGTTTAAATCTCACGGCCGGGGACAGATATTCACACTCGAATACGAGTATCCGTTAAGATAACGAGGGAACAGAGGAGTGCAACGTACGAATGGACCTAAAAGCGACCCACGCGCTATCTTTATTCCTCGCCTGTCCACGTACTGGGTGCCCAAAAACCACTCTTCGACTTTTTCCTTACTTTCGAACGTATCGGAATAACGTCCAACCAACATTCGACAAACTTTCCACTCGAGACTCGTCTCGAGACCGTGCGATGTTTAATAAACGCCGTCAAAGGATCGCCTGAGAGGTTCGTTGAAATTAAACTGCAACAGAACCTCGCGAATCCAGGTGGGACGAGGAAACACGATCGAACCTAAATGAAAGCAAGAAGAGAGAGAGAGAAAGAGACAGGGGAAAGAAAAACGCGTCTCCTACAGTTTGAACGAGTGAACCGTATCGCGGGTATCGGATGAATCTGCGAATTAAAGTTTCGCGAAGTGGATCTCGGAGGAGAATTTCGTTATCCGCGTCGCGGAATTCCGGTAGAATGAAGAACCGTTATATGATCTTTCGGTTCGCAGGGGTGACGGCGGTGATGGTCGGTCGTGTTTCTCAAAGACGATCGAATAAACCCAGGCGCGGCACGTTTCCACCGTTTCGAAAGTAATTGGATCACCCTCTAGATCACGACTCGGCTCGCGAGGAGGAGACCAATATTCGAGCGGTCTGGGGCCCGTGGAACATTAGCCAGGGTTGGGACACGAATCCGCAATTACAAGATGCCGTCCCCCGTCGCGGTGCTCCTTCTTATCGACTATTTACGTATCGATACCGTTATCGAGTCGCTTGCCTCGACTCCACTCTCTCTCTGTCTCTTCTTGCGCCTCTGACTCGGTGTATACCACGGTGGAGACGGGTTCTCTCACCTCGACCTTTCGAGTCGAACCGTGGCGACGACCTCGGAATACCCGTAGCTAACGCGAGCCACGGAACGGCCAGGAAATTTCGTGGCGATGCCGCGAGAGGTACGCGTCTGAAGATAAATCTCGGCTCCGGCGTCGATCGTTAATTACTCGCCTTGCTTAGGCGGGAAATCAGTTTCAGATAAATCATTATGTACCTTCTCTCTATCCTCCCCCGGTCTCAAGTCACTGCTCACCACCACCACCCTCTCCTCACTCTCTCTCTCCCTCTCAGCCGCGATTTCTCTTCTTTAACGCGGGGTTTCTTACTGTTCGCCAGGCTCGTAGACGAGCGTAGTACCGACGCTCCGTAGCCGGCCAACAGACGCGAGATTTACGCGCCTGTTCCGCCGTGGATGCAAATGCCTCTCCCCATAAACTCTCCCCCGTGCGTCTCTCTGCCCTGATAATACGAAGCCGTTCGCGATAATTGGACGGGGATGGGCGTGGTGATCCACGACGCGATGACGATATCCAACCGTGTGTTTCTCGTAAATGCCAACGTCGATGTATCAGGTCTGATTGAGGCCGGTTCTGGTTGATGGTTGTTTAAGGCGCGCTTAACGTCGCTGTATGAAGTTGTCGCTGATAAATTGTTCCGTCTACTTCCGCCACGGGAATAATTAGACGATGTTGAAAAGGATTTACGTCGTAGTGTGCTCGTTTCGACGGGGGATGAACAGGTAGTTGTATCGGGTCGTTTAACAGAAAACGATGGAGTTCTGATCATTTGTGAATCGATGGTCCGGGTGATTAGTCGAGCGTCGAACGCGTAGAAAAGTATTTAAGAATCTATCGTTGAGAAAGTTTGCGTCTGTGAATTGTTAACATTTAAAGTAGACCAGAGTGACAAGACGTGTAAAATAAAGGAATCATTTTAATTAAGAATTCTGATTTATTTGTTAACCTAAATTTCGTACAATTTCTATTAAGTTGCTCCATTGGAGAAATCGAAGAGTTCGAATTACATGGAAATAATGACGTTTCATTTCGAACAGTTTTCCAATTGAATTTTCCATCTTTAATTCACAATCGTGCAATCTCTTTGAATAATTGTGAAATCAATGGAAGTGGATTGTAGAGTCCGGTTTCCCGTTAAAATTTCATGCTTCGAACAACAGGCGTCAGCAGCGAAAAACAGACGGCTTCTCTAATTCGCTCCGCAACGGCAGCTTGACGGCCGCGCGATGGAAATTCATATTGTGTGCTCTCTTTGTGGGTTCGATCAAACGCGCGGGCCGGGAGAATCAACGATGGAACGAAAAATCGAACAGCACGGTTAAGAGATTCCGTGTGCGAGAACGGGACTATTTTTCTTCGCTGGGAAAACGCGCGACTCGAACGTTCGAACTGCTGGTACGCGTGAGTTTACACGCCTGTGTGTGTGTGTGTGTGTGTGTGTACATAGTGGGAGGAGGTGTGTAAAAAGGGTGGCGAAAAAAAAAGTGAGATGGAAGAGAGAAAAAAAAGCGAGCGGACCGTTGACAGGGGAGCTTTTCAAAACTGACCCACATTCTGTCCGTTCGACGATGATCCAGTTCGCACGCGCGCGCACGTGTATAAACGATCCACGCGTGGATTATCCGCGGCGATTTTTTATTCCTCTGCGCCGAAACGCCTCTGGAGCCCGGTGAATGAATGAACCAGTGACGCTCTCTCGCTACAAACATCAAGTACCGAATTAACGAGGCACGCAGGTAGCCGTAACTCGCCGCGAGCGTCTCTATTACGAGCCGCGCAGCCTTCTGCGTGCGTGTGTGATACGAACGCAGGGGCCTGCCACGGCAATATTCGAACCTGCCTGATGAAAAATTCGATGGCCAGAACGGTCGTGCGCATCTTTATCGTCCGATAATTGCGATCGTTTCCTCGTTGATTGATACAACGTGCGAAAGAAAGGAGGGAAGTTTGGTCTATGAATGAATATAATGCTTCAATAATTAGTTTGATGTTATTTTTGAGAATTAAGAATATCGTGGATGGGTATTATTGTGTTAACAAAAGTTTCTTTGCTTCGAAGTTATTTTTACAATCTGTACGACATAAGAGTGTAGGCTGAAACGGATGAAATTAAGCGATGACTCTTTAGACCGCCATATTTCGTTTATTCATTTTATCGCTAGACTCTCAGACTCAGACTGCTTCTATTCGTAGAGTTTCACCGCCTTATACAGTGTGTCCCGTTTAACTAGAAATGCACGAATATCTCACAGACCGTTGAAGATATCAAAAAATAATTGTTATTATTGTAGGAATAGGATTTTAAAAAGGTATCTATTCCGCTAGTTACGAAGATAAGACGACGAGTAAAACTAGTTCGTAGGGCCTGCACTGGCCTTATCGTACCTGATAGTATCGTATCGTATCGCAGCGTATCGTAGTTACTTCCAGACTGATTACTCGTGCCGCGGGCACGTGCTTTTATCCTCGCCTAGACCGAACGTTCCCGACATTTTTTCTAAACTCGGTGTGTCCGGGCTAGCGTTTTTGCATGCCCGGCCGCGTTACGTTAAAACATTCTCGGAGCTAATGCTCACATAGACACACACCGTGTCTATACACCGCGCCGGTAAATACACCGAGACGGTTCGATTATCCGTGTTCCTAATCGTTTCCTAAATTCGGCATGTTCGGGTTAGCGTTTTTGCCTGCCCGGTCGCGGTACGTCAACGCTCATATACACGCACACACACTTATGCCTGTTTCCCACATTATGAAAGTTGATTGTGTTGTAAACAGTATTTTTATTGTACGAAGTGGTAAAGTAGATTTCAAGGTGAATTTAATTTTCTTAAATACTATACATCTTCATTTAATCATATCAATCGTATCACTCTTATGCTTCTTTGTTACCGACAGTGATGCATGTGCACTCACTCCCACAAAAGTAATAATTTTTCTCTGACGCGACTGATCACTGTTCTGTCATTTTGAGACATTCACGTGAAGCACTTGCTCGCAACAAAATTCCAATTTTCCAATAACCCCTCGGTACAAAAAAGAAAAAGAAAACAGAATAGCTTATTTCGTTGGTCGCACGTTTTCCCTGACAACAAAGCCCGATTTCCTGTAACGCGTAAACGTGACGTTTAATATCGAACTTGTACGGTAGCGCGTCATTTCATCCCTTTATAGCGCGGCGACCGCCTACTTGTTCCGCGTAATAACAGCCCGCGCATCCTCGACCAGCATGAAAAGCGACAGGCCGGACGGGAGATACGCGTTCATGGAAAATGTCTTTCCGGGAAATTGTACGGCAGACGCACTTTCGCGAAAGTAATTTGCACAAGGCCGGCGTGTGTATATTCACGACGGTGTTTTTCAAGCTTTCGCGTGTCCCGGGACCGTGTCTCCTCGTCTCTCGCATCGAGCTGGCAAATTACGCTTGTTTCGCCGTGAAACGCGAAAAATTCCTCGTATCCAATTTTCGACCGCGTCGCGAACCACCGAGATCGCGCAAAAGCCTTCCGGAAATCGTTCTCGCGTTGTCACGGACAGCAAAATTGGTCACGCGAAAAAGGAGACGTCGCTCATATACCTAACACACACGTCGGAGACCAATTTTCTCAAAATACTCGCGAGAAGGAATCCGAACGTTGCTAACGATGTTACTCACGAAACGCAACGAAACAG
>NW_017100200.1:950046-960380 GCF_001263275.1 Habropoda laboriosa | reverse complement strand
TTGCATTCGTGTCGTTTAAACGTGAAACCGTCGCTGTGTTCATATACAGTGGGTGAGTAAATTATTACAGCCACCTGTAAGAAATTGACGGTGTTTGAAATTTTCAGATGGAAACCTAGTTATACCGAATTTTTATTACTGTTTTATGAAGCGGTGATGTGTACAATTTGCAAATATGTACACACTCGGCAACACTTTGGGCAATATTATCCGTCGTATGAACGTTATTTTGTATCAGTGTTACAGTTTTCTTGATTCGTAGATCTCGAGCATTTCAATTTCTCTTGCAGTGTTTTTCCTACTTATAACGCACAGTGAGTTACTTAACCCATTTGCACTCGTAAGCGGAATAATCCGCACATGACGATTGTATAGAAGAATTTCGAAGCTTGAAAATTTCTTAATAATTTTGAATTATTGCACGTAATCTCGGAGTAAAATCAGTAATAAACAAAAACACAAGAAATATCGGGCCGACTGCCAACTGAACGTCTCAGGTGAATAACGCTAGTAGCTTATTCAGAGCTGTGATGCAAATGGGTTGAAATGCGAGAAGAATTACGCTACCAAAGACCGACTTTATCCTTACTTCTTAGCTTTACCTTTCGTACCTACATAAGGTAAGTTTGTTTTGTGATTGAGTGTAGACATCGCGATTTTATTTCTCCACGAAACCGAAAAGCATATTTTTCGTATAGTGGCTCTAATAATTTGATCACCCACTGTACGTGTACACGCGAAACAGAAGGAAGTTAAGAAGTATCAGAGACGACATAGTGGTGGGGAAGAAAGAAGAACGATTACCTCCCAGAAAGAAATGCATGGAAGACACAGAGATAAAAAAGCTTTCTCTCCGACTGTTTCATAACAGTTTAGACTTCCGGGCTGGCGAACAACGCGGTCTTTGCCCTCGGCCAGCAAGAAAACCAGCTCGTATTTTCTGCCACGCTTTCTCCGCCGTTTTTCCGTCCCCTTTAATTTTCTCGTATACACCGTGTACTACCCCTTCGAGGTCCAGTCACCCTAGAACGTTGTTCCGTAAAAAATATATATATATACTGTATACCCACGAGCGAAGCAATAACGCCTTCGATGATATCTGACGTTACGACACTGTCAGAACCTCGACGGGGTGTCCCTCGGCTCGACACGAGTCCATTCTATACGGTTCCCCGCCGAAAAAAATCCAGATGAAAGTCGTCCCCGAAAACACCCTCTTCTAATAAGAATAATAAACCTCCGCGTGACGTAATAGAAGGGAAAAAAGAACGACGGAGGAGAACCTGTCACTGTGGTTGTTCAGTTTTGTCCCTCGGACAAACGAACTCTCCGAAATCTCTTTACCCACCGTCTATTCATCGATATTGGGAGAAATCGTACAGATCTCGAGGAGGGGACCGATACACAGTGTTCGTTAATACAACATTTTCTTGGGGGAAAAAGTTCATCAATTTCCGGGGACAATGAGTCTTTCTGAGAGGACGTTGTAACGTCGATTCTGTAGGGGTTTTGGGCGATTAGGTAGATTTTTGGTCGATGATTTGAGGAATAATGGGGTAGATACATGTAGTGCCCTGTGTAGCGGCATCTGATAGTGGCGACGTTTGTATGCGTGTGTGTGAGACTGCGGGGCGGCCGTTTTTTGGAAAACCGTAAGTACCGTAAGCGACGACGTATAATAAATAATAATAACAATAAATCACTTTCTCGTTTGATCCATCACAATACCCTACATGTTTAGATAATTATACTGTAACGACGGTTATAAAGTCTCTCGATTTCTCTCACAATACTCTCTGTTCTCCCAATTTTCAAATATGAACTGTATACTCTGTCGCACGAGCGGTTTCACCCTCTATTTCTCTATTCCCTTCACTCTACACAGAAATTTTCAACCGACATTCACTCACGTCCACTGGAATCTTTGAATCGTCACGTATACTTCGTTCACGCGATATTCCAAGGTACTTACTCTGCCCAAAACACTCTTCTTCCTCGCCTCTATCGTTCTAGCTCAAGCTTCGTTCACACTATCGCTCCAGAAACTCTACAACTCCCACTATTCGTTACATCGAAAGCACAAGTGACAGGGTGTGTCTCGTGTACGCCAGTCGACGACCAACGCTTCGTTCTGAATATCGAAAGGTAAACGGATCGAAAGGTGGCTCGTTAAGCACGCCAGAATTTTTTTCATTCCCGATCGACGGGCGAATTTGTTTCCCGCGCGGCAAATACGTCGCCGTGCATGAATAATGGATGCGGTCCGTCAGAAACATTTGGCCAGGTTCGAGCTTTCAACCCCTGCGCTATCCTTCTGCACCTGCGCGTCTACGGCAGGTGAATCGGCCGAGACACCGTTCCGTTGAATAGACGTTCGAGCTTGGCGGTGAGTCAGTTGAGGAGGACAGACAGACGGGCAGAGAAATGCGGTAGAAACAGAGAGGAGACGCGCAAACCAGACGCATTCCAACGCGCGCCACGAGTTCAGACGTTAATCGTCGATCGAGTGAATCGATCAAAAGCATTCCGATATCACGGTTTCGAGCTTAATGGCGAATAATCTCTGCAACGCGTAAGCAGTTCACCGCGTTGAAATTGTAGGAAGATATCGCGAGGAGGAAACGTTGAAAGGGTTTCGCAGTGTGTGTAGGTGAGGCGGAGAGGGTCGCGTCGCGAAATATCGAAAAGCAATAACGACCAGGCTAGACGATACAATTACGCCAAGTACGTGCAGTAATGCGGCGAGGATTCGCGCGACGCTTCGGGAATACGGGTTATCGAGGATCGATCGTTACGGAAATCGGTTCTTTTCGGAGATTAAAGCGTGGAATGAAAGCGCATGGATTGTGGACGGTGACCGTTCGCGAAATTAAGCTCACGGGGGAAGATTATGGGATGATTTGTACGGAGAAATTGCTGGACTAGAAGGAATTCGGATTTTTATGAACGGGGGAGTTTGTATCTCTAGGCTGGGCGGGAATCGAATCGATCCTTCGTGCAAGTTAGATTTTAATTTTTTTTGTTTTCGCAATTCAAATATCCCTTTCACAAATAGATCTTTTAGTAATTTTGTGACTATTTAGATTTAATTCGTATTCAATGCCAGAGTGTCTTGAAACTTACGAACGGAAGTGTGCATAACAGGTGAAAGAACGTAAACAGAAGAAATAAAAAAAAGTTACGGTGCAATAGACTAAGATCAAAAAAAAAAAATTATTCAATTTATAGAATCTCGTGGTATAAGGAGTACATATATTTTTATTGATGTATCGTCAACTTAATACTACTACCAGATAATTCATACTCCATTCACAAATTCTGAAAAAGAGGCATTAATTAAATTTCGCTCTTTTTTCGTTGTACTTCCTTCCCCAATTGTCGTAAATTGACATTCCCTGAATAATTGTATCAGAAGACGTATTTTCCTTGCAACTGTGGTATGCTAAGAATAGACAGCTCTAACAATATTTGGAAAATATTTAAAATCCACTTCATGTTCAATGGCTAAAGCTCGATAATACACCTGGTTGCATATGACACTAATTTTTACCGAAAAAATGTAATTTATTCGATTAATACTCTGTGACCAAACGTAACAGGAATCCCAATACTTACGAACAGCAGTGAAGATACTTTCTACCTCTTACCAAAGTTAAAAGGATAATAACAAAAAGAAAAAGACAGTTCTCTACGAAATTGTTCGATTGATAGAAAGGATATCGCAAGCTACACGGTGTCGCGATTTAATTCCGAGTCGAGGACGACGTCGAGTAAAAATCTGCAGCGCCAGTCCCCGGCAGCGTTAGTTCCTCCCAGTGGTTTAGCGGTACGATCGCACGGAAACCAGTATCGAGGGTGGCGGGCTGTTTCATGTGGAAACCGCCGCACGACATCGATATACTCGCACCGGCCACGTCACAGGTATACAAGCTTACGCATGGCGAGGTGAACGAGCTGATACCCAGGCTGCTTTTATTGTCGGCGTTTCAATAAGTGTTACCTTTGATCGAAGCGTCAACGCTAATGAAGTATGATCGCGGGATTAGGTGAAAACCGCGTAAACGAATTGCTCCATTAGCGATTGACGCCGAAGCCTCGGAAACGATGGGACGCGCGTACCACGCTTCCACTCGTGTCTGTCATCCGAGCGAATTAACGTTCCAAATCGATGGAATTGTGATAATAGTTCTTGGAAAGATCATTTCACATTTGTGATTTTATTGCTTCTTTTTTTTTAATTTAAAATTGACGTATGATTTATTTTCCCGACTATGCATCTTAGCGTTGCATAAATTAATTCAATTTGGCAATCATTAGTTTTATAAAATAAACCGAAAATTGGAATTAAAATTAATTTCTCTTAGCGATGTAACTGTTTCTATCAGATCTTGACCAAAATCCGTGGCACGAGTCTGACTCGTTATTACACGCTAAGGGGTTAATTAAAATTAGTAAAATTTCAGGTACTCGATCCGTGATCGATTTGTAATTTCAGGTACGACGATCGATATTTACGTATTATTTCAGTCTAAAAAGGGTCGATCTTCGTAGTATCTAATTTACCACACTTCTTCTCTAGTACACCACACTTAACCCCTAAAGTATTGACACACAATTTGCAACTATTCTGCATAGAACGTCGGAGGCATGTTTTCAAGGAGCCGCGACACTTAAACGGAGGTTGGGTCAATTTTACCCTGCCCCTTGAACGCATTACCATCGATTCAGCGTAGCAAAGTGCGGAAAAGTTAAGTGCAGGATACGAACTTCAGTCAACTGTTATCGAGACTCCTCGAAGCCGCAGGGAGGAATCGATAAATTTAACCCAGTTGCGGTGTATCAACTTTTCGTGACAGAATTATCTAACTGCCCTCCTTTCGTTCCTCGTACCTTTACCATCCTCCCTCCTCGTCACTGTCGAAAACATATTTTTCACTCTTTTTTTTTTTTTTTTTTTTGCCAGAAGGAATACTTCTTCCCTTTTTCCAGCGCAACAGAAGTTTCTCCAGCGAATTCCCGCAACTTTCCGGCGATTCCCAGTCCTGTCCAGGATATCGCTGTCTTCGCGAGACTTTTTGCTTCCTTTTCTCTGTCTGTGTCCGATTCACTCAACTTCGCGAAAGGTTTACATTCAATAACGTCGAATGTAGCTAACATTTAACCCTTTCGCTACGAAGAGCGTACATATGCGTCCATCCAATACGCACAATTTATTTATTTTCGCACTTTACAAATAAAATATCGCGAAAGTCAGGTAACGCTAGAATGCGCCAGACATTTAACTATCACGAACAGATGAAATTTGTATTTTTATGCCAGCGTTGAATAATTACACAGTGAGCACTCTTTGCCTGAGGCGTACAGTAACCAAGGATTTAAAAGCAACCATTTCGTGTCTAACAAAAGCTAATCAACCCCCGTGATTTATTTCCCAATTTCTTTTTTCAATCTTAATGAAATTCTGAATTCATGGACTAACATTTAAAATCATCAAAACACAATTCTAGCTTTCAAAAATCTCAGAAATCTCAAATTTCTCCATAGAAATCACAGAAAGTCCAGAGGCAGTGTACGTACATATATCTCGTCGGTAGTAAAATCAGGAAGAGCCCAGGGAAAAAACATCTCGGTGCAGACTAATGAACGACCAGGACACCAGAACGATCTCAGCTCGCGGCTGATCGAGGAAGAGCAAGAGAGGGGAATAGGTGAACACCGGGTCTGATTAAAAGCCGTGCATTAGGTGGAAAAGCGGGGATAAATACAGGCGCACCTGTATCGCGGCGACGCGATAGTCCGCGGGCGTTACGTAGCCGCCGCGCCGCGAGTTTGTTCGTACGGCGAAGTCGTTAAGTGCACTTCCAGCCGGATAATTGCACGGTGGTGTGCATAAATTTCGCGGAACAGTCCGACGGTCACTTGGTCTGTCGGCGTGGCGATGCGCCGGTTTCTAGAGCTCGCGCGCCAACCACTTGTGTGTACCATCGGACAATCGGGCCATTTCAGTTGGATACCAGCCCTACTCCTGGCCAGAGTTTCGAACGTTATACGATATCGTAGCGGGCTAATAATTCCGTACGAGTTGCCATGCGAGAAACTTCGACCAACGCCAGCCACGTTTGATCTCGATCGTCGAACCTCGTGGTGTACGGGACGGGTACGAGGCAGAGGGACAACAACGAACGTGAAACAGAGAGATCTATAGTATATACGCGTACACACGTACATATGTATATGTATAAACGTCGAGGGGTAGAGAGAGAGAGAGAGAGAGAGAGAGAGAAGTTCAAGTCCACCCCTTAAATAGCTGCCTCGCCATCGGTCCGTACTGTCCGACGTCTACAGCACGCGTCACGTACTCAAAGCGGCCAACTATCGACGCGCCAAATTGACAAAGTTTCCTGCGTGGAGAGGCGAAGGATTTCCGGTCGATTCGCGCGAATAATAGTACGAATTAACGACTGGATTGAACGGACCGTTAGGCTCTCCTCGTGCCTTCCGCCATGATTCGATGATAACCGATGCGTTAAAACCTGTGATTAGCGGACTTTTCTCACTGTCGGCCGAAATTGGACATCGGATAATCTGGGTGGGTCGCTGAGACCACGATCTTTGAAAAACCTAATTCGTTAATTTGTAAATTAAGGAGAGTTTAGAAGTTCATTTATAGGGTGAAATTTTTCATTTTATTTTCCTTTCTATTTTTTTCTTTCATTTCATTTTATTTTATTTTCGTTCTTATTATTTTTTTTAGAAATTTTGCGAACCAATACGGTCGAGACTATTTTCCTTATACTACCTATACTGACACTGTGGAATTGGTTTAATAATATGTTGTGAGTGATGGCGTGAATGTAGTGTGTTTGTCGAATCGTCTCGAGATTTGGAAAACGAGCGGATCAGACAGAGAAACAGGGAGTAAAACAGTAGAACCGCGTTGTTATTGATATCAGCGAGTGAGTGAGAATTTATTGCGAGATATATTTAGAGACCGTTGATCAGATTATCATTATTCCTTTTTACGTGTGTTTATAGTTATTATCAAATTATTCTTATCAAATATATTGCTATTGAACTTATTATCACGTGTTATACAACCACAGAAACCACACGATCTATTCGCAAATAATTTCGTAGATTCCTATATCGCGCTAAATGCAAAAATTGTTCACTTGAATTGATCGAAGTGGATCGCTCAAGCAATTTCAATGCTCCGCGTTAAATATTTCAAATACCTTTTTCCAACAAACTATCACTCTCCGCGATATCCCGTATCTTTTTTTCAGGTGAAAAGAATTTCCACATCACGATCCCCGTCACATTTTTAAGATCGATTCCCTCGATTTTTTTCTCTTTCAAAGAACATACATCGGCCACCCTCTACACTGATTTTCGATTTTACGATAGATTTCATTACGCGACGCGAGTGTTCCAACACGAGCGCGGTAACCGAAAAATTCTGGCGCACGACACGTCGATCAGCCGCGGAAAAATTCCGGGGATACTTTTCGTACTACCGAACGGCCGCGCGTCACGAGAATAATCGCATTACGATTTTAACGACGCGCCGGACGATTCTCTCTTTGAAAAAGAATAGCGCGTCGCACGAGTCAGGCGTACTTCGGGGGTGGTGGATCGAGCGGAAAAAAGGCACGAGAGGGACGCACGCTTCCGGCAGATGTACACGGTGTACATAGCGTAACTTTGTCACCCGAAACGTTTCCTCTATTCCTAGAATTACAAAGAAGCGCTTTTCCCGCGAAAGTCGAACGATTTCGAGGGTGACAGCGAGTGAATCGGGGGGAAATCGCCTCCCTGGTCGAATAACGGTGCCAGCGCGGTGTCTTTTTACCTTTCTCTAATGGCTTTTGATTGAATCGACGAACGAAAAAGGAACATCGGTAATATTCGATAATTCCGATTTAATAAAAATCGTTGAAAATGTTCGACAACATTTATCGTAATTTTTCGATTCGTACTTCGTGACATAAGTTGAACGTAGATAAAGCGAAACACGTTGTTTAGTGAATAATAAACGGGAGAACGGCGGTTATAAAATTGGCGAGAAAATTCGCGTGCCTTTATGCAAACTAGCGCCACGCGAGCGCAACGGCGATTACTCTCGATTTCGAGGCATATAATTACTGGCCCGCGGACAAATCAAACGCACGCGAAATAGAAATTAAAGGCAAATGAAAGCTTGCAATCGAATCGGACAATTTTCAAATAAATTGTCTGCAGGAGCTTTCGTTCCGGCGGTAACGCGAGCCATCCAGCGGGTAACGCGTTGTGTTTTTCAACGGTATTCCCGTTTCACGGGCGAATTTGAAACGAAACCGTCGCATAACCGCGCAAGGGGCTTTTTTACCTATTAAGCGAAAAAAAAAACCACCACCACCTTTACTCACGTTTAAACTGCCGAAATAGAATAGGAACAACGATGAAATAAGTGGAACACTGGTAGTCGCTGGTCAGACAAAACTAGGTAATTCAGCCGCTAAAAAGTTCAACTTTAAACTCGCCATTTCTCTTCCTCCGCAAGTCGTACCTTCGTTAAATACTCGTGCAGCCAGCAAACTTTCAAACTGAACCTCTCGAAAACAAAAGCTCACACGAAAGAGAACTCTCAATTCTTACCTTCTGCAATCTACATCTTGATTCGTCTTTTAACCAAAAAGAAATCACTCTCTGCTTCCACTTAATCCTTACCGCGGGGCTGTTTTAATTAACGAAAGAATATACTATAGAGCGATCCTAGTCCTAGGGATTTTTTCGACTAAGAACGTCGATCACTATCGATTTTCCCCGTCCAGCAGAGCGGAATGTTCGTGTTCTTCTTCGAGTGTATAAGAGTGGGTCCAGAAAGACAATGCGTATTACGGTATGCACATCTTTAACCCTCGTACGACGAATGCAGGGTCATTTTGACTGAACAGCGATAAATTCAGGCGGCTCAGATTAGGAAATACACCTACTTTACGTATCAAATGTAAATATAAAATACATGTAGTTGAAAGTATACACATTTATACTGTGGAATTACAAATATAAATAAAAGATTTATACGTGATCTGAAGGGAAACTAGATTATCAAATATTTTTTTTTTGTTTTGTTTGTTGGGGTGAGTCCTCCAAATCCGCGCCTGGAAACTGTTGTCTCCTTATCGGATGGGTTGAGTTGTAGTATTGTAGTTACCGTCGGTGACGTATGGTGTGGCAGTAGCCAACATGAATTGGAGGGAAACTAGATTATGCAGTGGAATTACAAGTATAAATAGATGTTTACTAACAAAAATATACAAATAACTGCTTCTCGTCTTTTCCAAAAGCACTGCCTCTCCACCCCTCGCACGCCATACTTTATAGCCAGCCCCTTCGTGGGCCTCTCGTCGCCGGTGTTTTTCCCGTTGGGCCTGGCTTTCGTCGCTAGTAGCATATTTTCTTAAAACTACGCTTTCTTAAGATCACGACACTAAAATACCCAATTTCTTCTTGAAATTTTGCTACGTCAAAATGACCCTGCAAATAGCATTCGTCTCCCGCGTCCGTCTAAAACCATTCGTCTTCCGAGGGTTAATAAATAGTGTTTATGTTAATATCATACGTGTGCAGAAAGATTACTGCATCCCTTCCGCCACCTGATCCACACTTTCCACCTCCGTCACACGGCTCGTCAAACGAATAGCGTAACAAACGATTCGACGTTCGAGTGTATAGCAATTATTGCCAGGTTACGTGGGAACGGAAGCATTTTCAATATCCAGGGATTGCCCTTTAATTCCTTCTCCTTTCCGCCGGAGAAATAACAGTTACGCGTGTACAAGAGTGGCTCAGCAGAGCCACGGGAACTCCATTACAAAGGGGTTGCACCTTTTTCCTCTCTCTCCTCTTTCTACTTTATCCTCCCTTACTCCGCGAGGGCGTTATCGCGAAAACAAATTACACCGTCTCGCATTGTAATTTCTTTTCACGGCTGCGCGTGTACACAGAGCGTCGAAGAAGTATTGAAAACGTGGTCGAAAGTTGTATCTCGGTTCGAGTCGTACAAGGCGCTCTTTGCTGACAGAACCGTGGAACAATCAACGGGAATTGTTGCGTCGTGCGCTTCGAACAAGCGGTATGTTCGAGAGTGGTGGCGCAGGATTGTCGCTGGTTGTTTGCTGGTATGAAGTCGTGGTGACTTAGAGGTTGCACGTATTTTATTATGCTAAAGAAAAAGACTTTATTTCGAAGAGTGGTAGTTTATGTGGTGTTTGTCTATTTTCCCTTTTTGATCTGATGTGCGCCGCGTTGATGCGCTTATTTATAAAAAGGTTTAGGGGTATAAGGTGGTG
>NW_017100200.1:948457-949863 GCF_001263275.1 Habropoda laboriosa | reverse complement strand
AAACGCTTCCTGGGCTTCGTGGCCAATTTGAAAGAAAAATTAATTAACGCGAAGAAGAAAAGGGGCGCATTCAAAAATAGCGTAAACAGGCGTCCATGTCCGTGGAAAGGAAACGGCTTAACGGGGACGGCGCGCAGCCGATCAAGAGGCCATAATTTTCTGATTATACGTTTTCGAATGGCGGCGGCCGGAGGAATCGCCACCGTAGAGACTTGGCGCATCGACGCGTTAACGATCGCAATTTCACCCTTCCCCGACACGCGGAGACAATGCTCTCACTCCATGCTTCAGATTTCCTGGCCGTCAAGTGTCGCACTTATCGTTCGAAGGGAACACTCGGTACACGAAGGCACTCGGTTCGCTAATTCGAGTCAACATTCGATTGGATAATTTCTCCCGTTGAAGATTTTGTGGAAAATTACGGTCGGTATGTTCTATTCAAGCTACACGATTCTTTCGCGTTGTTTCCTTCTCTCTCTCTCTCTTTCTCGTTGCTCTTCACGGCTTCCTTTAATTATACCCGCATAAACAGGAGGAATTCGCTCGGATTATTCCGCTTATTATTCGAGTCCCTTTTGCTACGGAAAGTTCGCCCGTTCAAGCTCCAGTCAACTCGTCCGGATGCACGGAATGTCGGGTCTTTATCGCGTTGAAATTTTAGACTTTGAAGAAACGCTTTCGTCAGTGGAGAAGACTTTAATCTCTTCTAGGTAGATAATAGGAAAGGATCGCGGGAATTCGGGTATCTTGTTCAGAGAACGGTTCTTTTCGCCTGTGATGCAAGTGTCTGAATTCATCGACAGATAGCCTTTTTCTGCGATGAAGTTGAAGCGTGTGGATGAAAATTCATTTCCTAAGCTTGCGTGTGTAAAGATGTCTAGTTGTTTAACCCTTTCATTCGTTTTAAAAATTTGCTCGCACTACTGTTTGAAACATTTTGGTGCACGTTCACCTTGATTTAATACTTAATTTTATCCTTTATGCACTTCCACTATAATTTAATGCAAAATAATAAATTTTGCAGCCGTGGTTAAAAATTTACCGTCAGTCACCCACATTACGCGTTCAAATCTGCCGTAGCGAAGGGGTTAAGAAGGGAAGAGGAAGTAATGATTGCATACTGAATTTCAAAAGCAATACCAATTACTAGTAGATTTTAAAGACAAAATTTAAATACTTGAAACAGTAAGTCTCATTATTTGTTTTCTTAAAATTACAATACAAAAATAAAACCCTATAAAAATTCAGGAGATTTAAATGCAAAATTCAGAACGATCTTCAGATACACCAGAGAGTAAGAAAAGTGTCAACGCTTAAAAAAAAATATAAGAAGACACGAAAGCATCTGTTTGATCTCCCAAAACTACGATACAAAAATAAACCGCTATAAAAATTCAGAACGATGT
>NW_017100200.1:940234-948405 GCF_001263275.1 Habropoda laboriosa | reverse complement strand
ACAATACACAAAAGGACCTCTCAGATCTCCCAAAACTCCACTACAAAAATAAAACGCGATAAAAATTCAAAATGACGTTGAAACACATACTCGAGTCTCTCTGTTCTAAAGAATCATAAAAATGCCAAAACAGAAAAGGATCACTTCGCTCTTCTAAAACTACAGCACAAAAATGAAACGCGATAAAAACTTCACACTTGCAAGCTTCGCCTGTTAATCCTTGGAGAGAAGCTCGAAGGGAGAGGCACTCGAGCTAAACACCGACACTTCCAGCCACGTCGGTTCTCAATTATCCAATCATAAAATCGTCGAGACTGAAAAGTGTCATTTACCGCTCTTAATGCGAGCTACCTGCGGGCCTGGAGGTAAAATCGACGCGAACCATCGGCTCTGATACCCTCGTTGCCGGCTAAGGGTGATTACTGACAACCGGCCATGGTCGAGTAATTGCTGGTTCTGGTACCGGTGTACGTTTTAGCGTGAACGGAACGAGACGATGGCTATACACGTGCGTGCTTGCATTTCGCGTTCATCCACCGTCCTTCTGATGGGGTAACAAGAATCTAGATAACACGATCGTGTGTATACACATATATATGCAATGTCGACAATCCACGTTTCCCAACACCATTAACAAAGTCTAGCGTCTATGCATCGCGTGTATTTTTCACCCGATTGTTTCCCTGGTGACTGATTCCCCCGACGATTTATTCTTCTACGATCCTCTTATTAGACGAATCTTCGACTTTCCGCCGCTGTTCGAAACGTTCGCCGCGTTTCCATTCGTTCGAGCGACACGAAACGTCGGATAGCCATCTTCTCTCCGCGAATGATTAATGCACTCTTATCTGGCCTTCCGTCGTCGCGGAGGGACCGACCGGTGCAACGCGGCGATGCGTCCTTTCATTTGTTATCGAGAAAACGGAAGCGTTTCGTTGACCGATCGGTAGCCAGGCTAAGCGACGTCTTACAGGTAATCATGTCACTGTGTCGATCTTGTGACGGGGGGGGAAAGAGAATGATGAGAGTGGTGAATTAATGCTTCGAGTCGAATTTGTTTGATTAATGTGGAGGTTCTATTACGTAGTCGTCGATTTCGATGAAATTGTGAGTGTGCTCGAGAGGGAACGTCTTGCAGTGATAATCAGCGATATCAATGAAACTTTGGGCTTGTATGGTGGTACTCAGAAAAATATTCGGCACGTATTTTTCTTAGGGGTGAAAATCGCCTTCAAAGATGAAGATAGTAAACTTAGTTTATTAGAACGTGGTTTCAATGGGAAAATTGTGAAGTTTATTCGACTTTACTCGCCAACTGTCTCAGTTGTATCGCAAAATTATTGCAAAGTGGTTTTCTACTCTCTTGAAAAATTAATGAGTTAATTTCTCGATTTTCTTCGAATTAACGTTGCCAATTTGGCTCAAATTTTCCCACTCGGTATGCACCGCTCGCAAAGTAATATTAATCAAGTAGTAACTTGTTGCATAAGTGACATGTAAATATGTTGTAACACAGCGTCTTACGTAGTTACTATATTATCATAAAGAGTACACACCTATAGTGCGCAAAGTTCACGTCAAAATTAGCCAGCTCGAAACTTCCATACAAGCCCGACACTCGAAATTAACCGAGTGCAGTATACCTACGCCCGAGAAATTCTCGACACTCGCCGTCTCCACAAAAACCGAATAAAACGAGAAGAAGAAGAAACCAAAATGTCTTTCGCTGTAATTTCGTACGGTTAAGTTATCCCTGTCCCGGGGCGCGATAATTATACCGAATCGTTTCTCGATTTCAAGGGAACCTGTCCCCTCACCGTCACGGAGGATTCATCACACGATAATCACCGTTTCGCCGTCAAGATCTCGCGCACGATACGCGCGGAAGAATCGGACGAGCGGACAGCCGGGCGAGCGTGTCTTTAATTACCGTCAGCGAATATTTGCAGATTAACGGCGGCCACGGTAGCCGAAATAAACGTCCCTGAAGAAGGACCGAGGAGGAAGCCTTTTTTCCCCTGAACCGCGCGCCATAGAAAGACAGACAGAAGGAAAGAAAGAAGCAACGAGACGGGCGGGTAGGGGGTGAGAAACGGCTGGAAATAAACGAATGCACGGCAGCAACTCGCGTGTAAAAATTTCGCGTTCCTTTCCATCGGAGTGGACGGCGTCGCGGTTACAACAAGGAGCCGCGCGATATTCAACCGGACGATTGGAAAAGAAGGGCCAGCGAGAAGATAGGGAGGGGCCAGTTTCTTCTGAGAGAGCTCCGGTTTAATAAGATTCAAGACATGCATCGGTTCAAGCATACCTATATACACGTACACGTTGTATGTATACAGATATATGCAGAAAGGGGCGCGCAAATCGTGGCCGGTATCAGTATGCACGTTGTGCCACCGGCCGATCATAATTAGCATTTAATTAATTCGACTAATGTGCGAAACACGTTTATATTTACGACGAGGTAAGCCCGGCAGCCTGGGCGAGTCTTGCTTTCCCCCGTCTCGACCTGTCCGAGTATTCTCGTTCACCAGCCTGTGTGTGTGCTGAGTGATTGTGTTCGTGGATTCACGTGCACGCCACGCCAGGGCCGCGTGTATCGTGAGCACGAACTATGGACACACGATTTCGGCGTTTGATCGATTTACGAGCACCAGAGCTGGGACAAAAAGGCTTGGTCCCCTTCAGCCCACCGCCCCTCCTGGTCCCACCCTGCCGCGTCCACCCCTTTGCGATCGCGCGACGTAGAAACGCAATTAATTCGGTTCAAATCTAAAAGGAATCGACGGAACGCAATTAATCCCCGGGGACCGGCGAAGAAGCGTTCGGCTAAGCCGTTTTGGTAATTAGCGCGAGAGATCGACTCGCGATTCTTGCGTGCCTGGCTCGCGACGCGTAGGAGGAATCTCGCGGCATGATTAAGAAACACGCTCTGTTTGAGATCGTTCCCGAAGAGAAGACTCGCTGGGACTGCAGGTTCCTGTGTCTCGCGAATACACAGTGTGCCTCTTAACGCGTGGAACCTGCTTGTACGGTGGACAGGGGACTTGGAAGGAATGAAAAAGGTTGGTCAAATAGGGGACGTGTTTGCGTGAACGTTTTTTAAATGTTGAGAAACACCCTTATGTTTGTAGGTCTATTGTGCAACTTCGTGTGATATTTGAAATGTTCTTTATATATTCAGCGAGTTCGTACGTTAACTGCATGTCTGTTCGTTATTAACGCGCAGCAAATTGATAAATTATCAAAGGTTCTTACTAAGAGAACGACTAAGACTGACTCGTGAAACAGAACAGTCAAGATTGAGAGATACCAAGGAGCGATTGAGCATTGTATGCAGACGTTTAGCAGTATCAGTTACATTACACAGTTCTATTTGTCGCTGAGAATTATCGGAGTACAAAAATCCACTCTAATAACTCAAGAGAAAGGTCAAGTAGAATACACGTGTATACGAACATTTTCTCGCATGTTGAGAAACACCGTGTATGCGTATCACCGGAACGATACAAATCGTAAGAAAAATTTGCCACGGTGCACCGAATCAATTCACCAACACCGAGTATCCACAAATATACCCCGATCCCTGTTCCTGGATACGGTGCAAGGTAGCGACGTTTCGACGGCTCGAGAATCGAGAAAGGGGCTCGCGAGATAAGAAACTACCGCGCCAATTTCACGTGCGGCCATTGTGCCGTCGCGTCGTATCTAGGATCGAGGCGGCCTTCGAGGCTTCGTCGTTGAACGAAACGGCCGGAGAAAAAGCCCGAAGGACGTCTCTGCTTCGAGGGTCGACGAAGCCGGATACCACTTGGTTCGTCCGAGGATCGGCCACTCGATGCCTCCTCTCACCTCTGCTCTTTCTGGAAAAAACCGCGGAAGAGAACGTTCTGCACTGTGCTCGTTTTCCCGGCCATTCTGGCCACACGTACTTTTCTAACAACTGCTGACTCGAAGCGTCGCAGTAAAACAGCAATTCCAACCGCGATACACACGGAGGAACGCGTGTCTGGTAAGAGCGTGCAGCTAGCAGAAGCTAGTACTCGCGAAAGTAGCGCGCGCGCGTGTAGCCCTTTTCTTGCGTGAAAGAGGGTATCGGCGGTGAAGCTGGAGGATAGCCTCCTCTTCCATCCTTCGTCCTTCTTCACAGCTTTCCTCTCTCTCTCTCTCTCCTCCCTTGTTCTCAGTGCGTGTCGAGCGCTCTCGCCTCGCCCTTGCCCTCTCATCCTTCCCTTCGACGACTCCTTTTCCCCCCGCGAGGCCTCTTATAAGGACGCAGCAAACCTGTTTATTCTTACGTCTCGCGATGGGATGCCGCGATCTGCCGAGAGAGGAGAGTCGGAGAAGGCTGCAGGCAGCCAGCTTCCACCGTCGCGAGGATGCATGCACGCGGGGGCCCGAAATGCCGACCCCACTTGTCTCTCTCCGCTTCTCCTCCTCCTTCTGCTAGGTGGAGGCGCGCGAGAACCGGCGATCGCCTCATTCAGCCACGCCTTGGTGGCAAACTTTACGCCCTCGACTCGCTCCCTTCCGAATATTCTAGTCGAGGACCATGCTCGAGGATGCTGACACCGATGGGGTGTCTGTAAAGTGGGTTCAGAAGTTGGGCGATCGTCGAAGATCGGTTCACGGGATCGCCTCTTCTTCCAACTTTATTTTCCAGATCAGAGAGATTGTATATATATCGATAGACCCTCGACGATAGTCTTCGGAAGGTACAAGTTGTGACTTAATCAGGGTTAAGCTTGTCTCTGTTCGCTCGTAAGAAGCAGAAGGAAACGATCGCCTCGTGCAAGAATGTGCTATGATCTTGGGGGGAAAAAGCAGCCGAACGGGAATCATTCGTAGACAACATAGTTGCAGGTAATCGTTAGATCTCTCTCTCTCGATCGGTTCTTCTTTCAATTAGCGACAAACGAGATACCGATGATGTCAATTTTGAAATGCAGTCTACAGAAGGGAGACTCTCCCTCGCCGACTTTGCCTAAAAGCAGTCGGTAGGAAATTCCCGCGGAAGAATTTATCCAGCGATTAGCTTCTAAACTGCGGAAGATAGACGATCTTCCCTTGGTGCGTTGGATCGAGATCAGAAGAAGAAGAGAAGATCGTTGGATCTAGAAACTGAAGCCCGAGGTGAGCAATCCTCAGAGTGCGTGGCAGCGAAAGAAGAACGCATCTCCGGGACGAAATTGGCAGCGAGGAAACACAGGAGCCGACCGTGTCGGTGGGACAAAGAGAGTAGCAGGACGCAAGGGGGATGGGTGAGGTGGTGGCGAGCGCAGGACGAGGGAGAATAAGAAGAGGCGAGCGCGTCGCCGTGTCTGGACGAGCACGAATTCCATCGCGTCGCGATCGGGTTGCTTAGAAAGCCGGTCGCACTCCCATGCCTCTCGCTGGCTGGCTGCACACATCGAAGATGGGAAGATACCATATAGAAGCGGTAAAACGGACTAGGGTATAAGAAGGCGGCAAAGTCCTTCCTTGGCCTCCGTGGATCGCTCTTTCTCTTCAGCCGCGGGCTCGAAGGCGCTGCCTAGGCGAGCCAACCTGTTTCACCTGATCTCAGTCAGACCGTGCCGAGTAGACCGTGCTAAGTTATACGCTGTAATAACACCGTTCGGGCCGTATGTCAGAGGCAAATTAACTGGAAGATCGTCGACACGGTGATCTGTCAGCGAGCTCGAGTGACTGGCCCGTTTCGAGGAAAGCAACAGCGATGTGTCGGAGGAACGACGCTGTTGCTTCGCCGCTTTCAGTATCCGGTACGCGTTATTACGCGTATTCTTTATTTCCTGATCGACTGTGGTGAATCTTAATGGGGCGGGGCGCGATAACCCGCGGGAACGCCGGCATAACCATCGGACGGAATGCGAATTAGTCGGAAGAGGAAGCTGGGATTTCAGGGAGAGCCTGCATACCAATGATAACAGCGATAAAGTAGTCGAAAGAGTAATAATACTTTACTTATAGGCGAAAACCCTTTGATATTCACTGCGTGATACAAACGAAGAGATCATGCGCTGAATTGCAATATATCGTCGATGAAGTAGCTAAAATGGAAATTTTACTTAGCGTAAAGTAGCTAAAATGGAAGTTTTGGAAGAAAAAATCATCCACGAAAAAAATCAAAATTTTTGTTATTTGCAGACAAGCGTAAGAAATTCACAGAACCTAGGGTGGAGTCTCGTTCAATTATAAAAGTGAAACAGTGAAGCATCAAGCGTTCATTCTTGCCAATTAGAATCGGTAAGGGTAGAAATCGTCTTCTACTACGTGTATTCCGGGATGTATCGCTACTTTCTAGCTTAAACTTCAAGGGAGGATCTTTCAAACTGCTTTCCTATCTCGCTACAACAGGATTCCCAGCCGTCTTACCTACTCACGCATAAATCGAAAAGCGTCTCGATGAATTGAAGTGAGATCTCGATTTCGGTTCTCCATTCGGCAAAAGCGTCGCGCGCTCGCGCGACCAACCAACGCTATTGGGAGTCTCGCGCCAATGCGCATACCTACCGGTTCTCGAGATACCTATTGATACTCATCGGGCTGTACGTCTGTGTCGCTTACAGGCTATACTTCGGATAACTATCGTCGCGAATGTGTGCGCCTCGTGGATGCACACACACCGATCGTCTCCGTGTGCCGCGCGCCACGTCCGTTCGAGAATACGATTATACGCCATAACTCCTGCGTTATTGTGCATACCCTGCCAGTCTAACGCCGCGATATGTTGCCCGACGAATTTTTCCCATAAACATTCGCATCCTCCCGCCAGCTACGTATTTTATCCGGTCTCGTGCATTCTTCCCGCGCGAGGCCGCCAACTTGGCTAGAAGCGGAGCTCTTCTGTGTACGCGTTACATTTATTATCGTCACCACTCGCGGAGTTCCCCTGTACGAGTATCAATTATTCGGCGGATCATTAATAAAACCAGGTGAATCTCGAGCGCGATACCTATCGCGCCGTTACACACCCGTGATACGAACATCCGTGGCTGCATGCACGCTCGAGTGAGGCAGAGATTCGTCGCTCCGCTGAACACAGCAGCCAGTTAGAGAGACGAGCGGGTGGAAGGATCACGCGACAGAGAACGTTGGAACAGGGATGAAGCGCGAGTGGAAACGAGATAGAGGAGGTTCTAACTTTGTGGAGTCTTTGCCTTCACCGATTCTCTTCCCCGTGAACTATACATAGGATAGTAGGGATGGAGGAAGAGAGAGAGAGAGGAAATAGGGCACAGTGCTTTATTTCCTCTCATTCGCCAACCCCTGTCTCTCTCCATCTCTCTACCTTTCTCACCGTCGTCGTCACGGAGAAAGCGAGAAAGCCAACCAACTGTAATACCGAACTTCTGCTAAATTAATTTCCAACGATTTACATATGTTGGCCGCTATCGTTATGATAACAATACGTCCCTCCGTGCCCGCCATCCCTTCGGTTCCTACACCTCTGGTCCCCCACCTAAGAGGATTTACTCGCGATTACTGGTTGGTTTCCAGGGGAATCGATAACCGAGCCCCAAGATGGACGAAAGATTCCGACCGTTTCGATAAGTAATGGATACCGGTAATTGGTCGCGAACACCGGCCGTTGGGGTTATTAGCAGCTCGTAAAACGTTTCCGCGCGAAATTGCGCCGAACGATCCTTAACGGCCATCCATTGCGATAGCTGGGTGAACGTGAGCGAAAAATCCGTCGATTTTTCTTCAGTTTCGTTGCTGTTTTAAAAGAACAGAAACTCCTAAGCTTCTTTTTTTCGCGGGGAGAGGGTTGTAAAAGTCTATGAAATATATTGCGGTTCGCGAACACAGAGAGAGAGATAGTGTAAGGTTAGCGTGGATTCTTTTATCGCGCGAGGCTACTTTACGGCGAGAAGGACGAAGCGTAGATGTTGGCACGGGGGGAAACGTATCCCGTACGGTTTTCACGTTCGTCACACGCTACCTCTTCCGTTCAAGAACTTCCTACAAAAAGGAGAGAGTCTCGTATCACACGTGTCCAACCCGAAGAATGCTTCTACCCGGAAGAAGAGAAAATTCAATGAGAATACTGATACGTGTTTGCGAGTAAATCCTCGCGACTGGTTGCTGCACTCCCAGTAACGTCATTTCTTTCCTGCGAGCACGAATCCCGACGCAGCGTCTAAAAAAAATAGCCGGGAATAAAT
>NW_017100200.1:931553-940155 GCF_001263275.1 Habropoda laboriosa | reverse complement strand
CCATAAACAGTCGATAGCTTCGTCCAATACCATCTGTCTAAAAAAAAAACCGTCCGAATAAATCGAAATCGACTGCCTCCCTCGTCTCTCGCGAACACCCTTTCGAACTGGACCAATTTTATCGAGGTGTCAACGGGTCTTTTCTCGCGGTCCCTCCTGTTTTCCCTTTCGCGAAACGCTTTGAATTGGACCGATTGGCAATTGGTCGAGGTCTACCTGCAATTGATAGACGCTACATTTGAATGGAACGAGCCGGCTGTATCGAAGGGGCAGCGAATAACAATAGGTGAGTGGACTGGAAGAATAAACGAGGTTCCCTGTCGTCCTCTTTACTCGAAGCGCGTACGCGCCTCTCACGATCAAGCTTACTCTCTATACCTACTCGCCACTCTCTGTTTCCTCCCGCGAACGCGCGTGTAACGGTCTCGTTTTCCGTGGCGAGGCAAAGGCAACGAGCCTCGTCCCTACTTAGCTGGCAAATACGTCGACGGGTCGCGAGGCTCCTTCCACACGACACCCTATAACATAATCAGTCGACGATGTATTTATCGGGCCATCCGTGAGCACAATGCCCATTGTCCAGCGATACCTGTTTTCGCGCCGCCACCGCGACTGACGCGCTTAGTTACCAGCAGCTCCCTGGCGCCGCTACCAATAACACTCATTGTTTTCGCCGACGAATGACTTACGATCGCTCGTCCGCCGAATTAGCGTCCACGAAGAAGCGTAATCGCCGATTTTTCGAGGAAATTTCGGGAATCTTCAATCTTTAAGGGTTGCTGGAGCGGGGTAGATTGGGGTTGAAAGTGCAGCGAACCCGGGAAGGTAACAAATCGTAAAAATCGTCTTTATCTTTATTAACTCGAGAACTAGATTACTGGAGATTTCGAGAACTCGAAAGTTATCGTCTCCATTTCTATCCCGGTCAACCTTTGTTTCATATCTTACGCGATCGTTTTAACTAAATTTGTCTCAGAGAAATTTTATATTTATTTCTCTTTGAAAATTATTTACTATTCACTGAAGTCTCTTCTCTACCTTTTCTTTCAGAATGTCTTTCGTATCATATTAACGTCCAAATATATTTATTTCTCTTTGAAAATTATTTACTATTCACTAAGATCTCTTCTGCATCTCTTCTTTTAAAATTTCTATTCTTTACCCTATTCGTTTGTATAATATTAAATGTCCAAATATATTTATTTCTCTTTGAAAATTATTTACTATCCACTAAGATTTCTTCTGTATCTCTTCTTTCAGAATTTCTTTTTCTTACTCTATTCATTTGAATGATATTAAATGTCCCAGAGTTTGCGCTCGTAAATAAATGCCAGAAGAAGAAGAAATTCGTCTTCCTCTAACTATCATTGTTACAAAAGTAACATTAACTGTTTCATAAATTTCAGACAGCATCGAGATACAGAAAACTTTCAATCACTCTTCGATATTTCTTTCGATATTATTTCAGATGAAGACACAACGGAGACGATTTACCGCGCAGATGAAGTTGATGAGGCGCGCGAACAAGTTTCAGCATTTTCGCGTATAACCTTGCGCGACAGTCTCGCGGAATGCAGTCGAATCGAGGAAGCTTCAATATTTCAACCGTATTCTTCCTCCAGGATACGTTTTCGAGCTGCTTCTTCCGCTTTCACGAAAGTTCGGCAGAGAGCACGATAAATAAGTCCGTTTTCACTGGCTTCATACGACTCGTGACTTTTCCTCCTCTTCTTCTTCTTCTTCTCTACGATGTGATAAACATATAAGCGAGGTAAAGTAGAGAGAACAATGAAACAGAAGCGAAACAGTTCCTTCTTCTTACTCTCGCCGCTTACTCGTAAAACTGGTGTGCATTTTAACGATATCCTGCACGCGGTACTTTGTGCGTTGCAAACGATTCATCGAAGAAAGTCACTTAACATTTTTTCGTGAAATTATAGAGAGAGAGAGAGCCGTGGTAGCTGCAAACGATTCATCGAAGAAAGTCACTTAACATTTTTTCGTGAAATTATAGAGAGAGAGAGAGAGAGAGCCGTGGTAGAGAAGCTCGTAGCAAGTAGAATGTGCAGTTATCGATTCGAGAACAATGTCTATTGTCAAGGAGAGCTTATCCACTCGATGTAACCTGCCAAACTATTGACATATACGTTCCACTGGCGTAGAACTCTAGCAAAACGTTAGCCTCTTTTCCGGAACGTATTCTTCTATTCTTCGAAACTTTAGCGTCCATAATGTGGGACCGGAAAATCTTCCAACCCGTTTCAAGTAGAATCGAAGAATATCAAGATTCGGAAAAAGTATGGAGACGTTGGTAAAGGTGCGCTACTTTGAAAATTACTTCTTCCTTTTCGTCGATTCCTACAATTAGCATCGTTGATTATCTCAGAATGTTTGCTCGCCAATTTCCTGGATTACAACTATCGTAGATTTCGATCAAATTACCGGGAGATCCACTCATCTTTGAGATAGAAACTTTGAGAGTTAATCGAACGGAGGAACGAAGATATCCACGAAGTAACAAGAAGAAAGAATTTTACAATGGATTTTTTCTGAACAAATTTCTTCAATTTACATCATAACTCTGTGTCTAATAGGTTTGGAAATATTGCAGTAAATATGTTTAGTACCCCTAAATTCGAGGGAAATTTTTACTTCCTTAACACTAGGTTTACGGGACGCGCCATTTTGACGCATTTCGAATCTCACTCGGAAAATTACAGAAACCGTTTGCATCTCTCTCCTACGACTTACGCTTGTTATAAATTTTGTATAAATATATAATATCCCTTTTATAAGGGAAAACTGTTAGATTGCGGAGATGATCTGACACCCATTGCCTATCCTACCACACCATCTTATGATTTGCTTAAAAAGATCAAGGAACTGCTCGACGCTAAATTCTCCAAACTGGAAAATGAGCTGAGGGTGTTTCAATCAAATCTGGAACTTCTAAACAATTCTTTAACGGATCTAAATAATAGAGTTTCAAAATTGGAATCATTTTCGTACTCGAAAAGTTCAATCAGATCCGCCGAAATCGTTCGGTAGCCTTCGTTCACACTCTCAAGGGAATGTTCCGAAGTGACAGTCACCGATTTTTGTGAAACTTTGGTATGCTGTAGTTCTCAAGAAAATATTCGACACGTATTTTTTTATATCAGCAATTGTCCACAGTGAAAGGATGAAAATCGCCCTCGAAGTTGGAGGGATGAAGGATTCCTCCATCTCTAATCATTTTCGAGATATTAAACCAAATATGTTTATTACCTTCCTGAGAGAGAACGATTCTCACTCCTCCAGTGTGGAAGATTGGCGATAAAAAAATTTCCATATTTTATCAATATCGCTTGCTCTTCACTTCAATCTGCCGTCCTTATCCAAACTGAAACCTGGCTTACCGACAGTTCTTCTGACAGTGAGCTAGCCATTTACCGAACTAGTTGATATTTCAGAGGAGGCGGCGGTCTTATTGCGATTCGAAACACCTTACGCAGTAGTGGCACTATCAATATCGTCTTCAACGTGGAACACTTATTTGTCGAAGTCACATCTGGAGCTCTTCCCCTAATAATCGGTGTGGTTTATTTGCCTCCGTTAAGTAACGAGACCTTATACAGTGCACACTGTTCTGCTATTTCTGATGTTTTAGACAAATATTCGAACTGCAACTATATTATTTGTGGCGATTATAACCTTCCTCATATCACATGGTCCGGCTTCAACTCATTTCCCGCGAATTCAAATGTTTCCACTAACGAAATTGCATCTGCTGGAATTCTCTCCTCTACTTTTATCTTTTACAATGGATCCCAATGCAACTCTGTGCTAAATTCGTTCGGCAATACTTTAGATTTAATCTTTTCAAATATCGCGTCAACACATATCACATGGTCCGGCTCCAACTCATTTCCCGCGAATTCAAATGTTTCCACTAACGAAATTGCATCTGCTGGAATTCTCTCCTCTACTTTTAACTTTTACAATGGATCCCAATGCAACTCTGTGCTAAATTCGTTCAGCAATACTTTAGATTTAATCTTTTCAAATATCGCGTCAACACATGTTACGTGCTCTCCTGAGTCGTTTGTAAAATGTGATAGTTGCCATCCCGCTCTCCACATCTCGATTAATCTTCAAAACGTAAGAAATACTCAGCATACCATATACTCCTATTACAACTTTAAACATGGCGACTACAATAGTATTACTGACTATGTACTTAAATCATATAAAATGGGACGTTTTGCTCGTAAATACTATCGTCGACGATTCTACGAAACTTTTGTATGACCACCTTTATTTTGCGGTCTGACTACTTGACTTTTGTCAACTTGCGAGTCGAATGTAAGAGAATTGCTAAACATTGTTATTCTTCGTACGTACGCAAAACTGAACTATCGGTTCAAAATAACATTAAATCCTTTTGAAGTTTTGTAAATTCTAAGCGAAAAACGTCTGGCTTACCGTGCAACATGTTTCGCAGCTCCTCGCGTCGACATAACATTGTTATGTTATGTAAAGTCTTTTTTCTTTTGTGTAAACATTTATGTAAGAGGGCTTCGGTCCGTTTGTAAATAAATAATAATAATATCACATAATTTCACTTATAAGTTAATAGTGTAAATTAAAGTTAAAAGTTAAAATAAATTGCTTTTTAAAGAAAATGTGCGGTTTCGTTCACGCGTCGGTTTGACGCGTGTCCGCAGAGATAAGAAATGTCCGTAAACCTAGTGCTAATGTGGATAATTGTCGATGTAAAAAAATACGCGTGGAATATTTTATCCAGATCTACGGCATACTAAAATTTCATCAAAATCGACGATTATCCAGATATTCCATTGTTAGATCTGCAACAGCGATTAGACGGACACGTGACGCGATCACGCTCGATCGAACCAAACGTCTCAATTTTTCTCCGTTAAATCGACGATGCATCGGGAGAAAGAGAGATCGATCCGTGAAGCGTGAACCTCGAAAAGGAAGAACCAGAGTGCAGAAGAGGGAAAAAACGACAGGCAAACCTGGTCACTATCGTCGACGAAACGTTCAGTCTCGCGGAGAAAACGGAGGCTACGAAGTCTCGTACGGAAGGATGCGGAGAATTTGGTCTCGCTCGAAGTCACCGACGGTCTCGCGCCATATTCGTAGGATATCGAAGTTTCCGCAGGAACGGACACTCTCTCCGTGAGATATGAGTTCGCGAACTGTCGTCGAATCCAGCGACCGCCACACCGGCGGACTCGAGAAAATAAAATCTGCCAGATTACGGAACTCATGCTCCAAGGTACATATATGAGACGGTTGTACGAAAGGCAAACGATGACCGTGGCTGGCATATTGCAGCTTGGGAAACCTCTCCGCGACTTTCTCGCGGATGAAAAAGAATCGCCGAGGAATCTCCGCAGATCTATCTATTGTCTCTCTCCGCCGTAGAGGTGTATTTTCATCGTGACACTCGATTTTTTGACAAGGATTTCCCTTCGCCACGTCTGCCGTTCTAACATCCGTAGAATTCTCGACGACGTGACTTTACGTAGTGACAGTCGATCACGACGAGCATTCACGCTTCTCCTCTCGAGAAATCACCGAGAAGTCCCCGGGTGAAAAATGTTTCCAGGACACGAGGACGTTAAGTCGTAGGTGGATGTGGGACAGCGAGGAAGTCGGGCGACAAGAACTCGCGTCTCGAGAGAAGAAGGCAGATTTTAAAGTCGACGGCGAGAGAATTTAACTTGAACGGATCTCTACGTGGAAGAGGAGAGAGAATACGCGAGAATTCGCCGGGCCGGTTGCACGGATTTGTTTTTATTATAAGCTATGCAAATGGCGAACACAGGGAACGAGAGGCTGGTGCTGGGGTTGGTACGAGGTGAACCGCGTCTTTGCCTCTCTCTATATATTCGTTCCTCCGAACACCGTGGGATATAGAGGCGGAATTGTTAAGGGCAGAGAGAGCCCCTTTCGCTCGCTCGAGGGAGGATTGTTAGAATAACGTTAAATCCCCCTCTTAAAAGCCCGTCGCTGTTCCGGTACAGCAAGAACCGCTCATTACCGAAACAACGAGACATTCTCTGCGTCGGGATGCCACAAACGGGGACTTCCTGTTCCATCGGTGGAAATATGGAAAGAAAAATTGTCCGGTCTACTGGTGCTACGGTCGTTTCGAATTCAGCGGCGTGCTGCTAACCGGAAGTGCGGTGCAGAGGCGACGATCGCGCTTACACACCAAACTGGATCTGGTGACAAACGCGTCGGTGACCAAGCGACGCCGGTGAAGGCGATTCGTCGTCAACCAAAGCGTAAACTGCATTTCGGCTTTCTCCCTATTCCCCCGGCGCGGCGGCGTAACCATTTTTCCAGACCGGCCATATATCACAGTGCGCAACGATTCATTCCCCGCTCGATGCACAAGCGCACACACAACCCGGTCACACGTGTCCGAGCCGCATTTCTCTTGCGTGCACGACGCGACGCGACTGAAATGCGCGGGAAGGATTGTGGAAACGTGTATTTGAGGTTCTATCAGCTTTTTTACAGCTGGTGCGCGGATACCGATTTCTTCGTTCTCCACTGGGAATCCTTTGCTTTGGAATATCGCGTTGGTAGTTTTATTTGGTATTTTGGTTTTTTATTTAGTTGGTAGTTTCTGTTTTAATTTGTACGATGCAAGATTGTTAACTATGATATTTCAATAATTCAAATTTATAGGTGATTATCCACTTTTGTAATTTTACTTCGAGTTAATTACCTCAAAATAGTATGCAAAATTGAAAGGTTCCATACTACAATGTTGCAAGTCCCAAATTTTCAGAAAATGAGATAACAGTTATTTCATTTTAATTACATTATCTTCCTCAAGAATACAAATCTCCTCTGTTTCCACTTCTGAATGCATAATTGTTTTCTTTCTGATACATAATTGTCACAAGGCAAGGGAATCGATATATATTAGAATTTTTAGAAAATTATCAAGAAATGCAGCAATTAACTACACTTCATCTCTACCAATTTTCACCCATTCTCACCTAAGTTTTCCGTATTCAGTAGCATTTTCATTCTTACCTCAGAGTATGCATACACACGTTTCAACATAGAATTTTCCCGTGGCGTCATCTACTTTCCGAAGGGCCTGGGCGTTATTGGCAAAGGGTTGAAAATTTCTCCTTAGTCTCACACCAGCTGGAGGGCAACCCTTTACGAGCGCGATTCGTTCTCGCGCAGTTGGCGAACGCGCGATATTTATACGTCGTTATTGCTCTATGCGCTGTAGCTCTCTAGTGCGCGGACAAGCGCGGCTTTCAGTTACATCTGGGAGCAATAAAACCGGGGGCTGGGATGCGGTATAATAAAAAATGAAATAGTGAGACTATCGTGGAAACGAGTAAATTTTCAGTTGCACCATCGTTCGAATTTTCTTTTTTTTTTTTTTTTGAAAAACGAGAAAGAAATGAAAAAAAATTTCCCAGGGAAGCTCTACGGGGACGTCGTCGTATCGAAACTTCACCGTGGAAATACTCGTCTTTCAACGATATTAATGCTCCCGTTACTATACAACAAAGGGTCCAATTTCGTCGAGACAATGCTAAGACTCTCTCTGTTAGCTTCAAAGCTACGGAAAGATCCCTGCAAACGTACAACATGCATAGAGAGCATCCTCGTTCTTCTTTCTTGCACACGTGATCGGCTTACTCTCGTGTACGCAAGATGCGAGCACACACGCGATACACCGCCACTCGGAAAAGTGAATCCTCGATGCGTGCACCCTTACGTATAAAGACAGCTGAAGCGTGCACGGTGTAGTAGGTCCGTTGAAATGGAGCAGACTTTCGTGAAACCTGGTCGACATCGAGGCTAAGTAGAATGCTGATTTCTTTTTGTCGTTAAAAAATCAGAAGCTTGTTGAAGTCTCGAATCATCGAAACGGAATCTTGTACGAGATTTGTAATTTTTGCGATTTTCCTCGTTGAAACGGAATATCTTATGACATTCTTACCGTAAGAATGCTTAGAAGTTACATTTTAACTTTTCTCATTCTACTGTAAAATTATTATAGAGGATTTGAGTGAGTGCGACTCTGAGATGGAACATTGCTGTTTTAATTTTCCCCTCCCTTGTTTGTAACTCTCGACACTTTGTTTAGCTATACATTTGTCATTCTCTTCTCCGTGGAAATAAGTAAGTACAGTAAAAAACTTACAAATTCTGAACTCGGAATTTTGGAATTTTTAATTAATTAAATTTGACTCGTATTAAATTTGCATCGTATTTCCCGCCTTACAGAGGGTCCTACTGTAAACCTAAATCAAACAACGACACGAAAAACAATCGTCAAAAAATGTATCAAAGAACTCCAAGTAATTCAACCATTTTACGAAAGATTCCTATTCGTTCTTACACAGAATTCAAACTTTCCTACAATTCTGAATCGGCGACGTGATTAGACGGATGGACAATCAGGTGAAAATTCGCAGACGTACATGTAGCAAGTGCGTGCGTCCTCAGGATCGTATTAAAGATTCACCGGCGCACACTGTCGTGCATAATAAAGGCGGGGCGGTGTGTGAAAGCGTGTACACCATCGAACACGTACAAGTGCACGCGG
>NW_017100200.1:908113-931447 GCF_001263275.1 Habropoda laboriosa | reverse complement strand
GCAACGTGTGCGAGCGGGACGATGCTGCCGTTGGTCGTTGCTGGTTGCTCGCTGCTGCGAGGAAGACCGGGCATGTTTGCCGACAACAAATAAACGAAAATAAAATGGCCCGAGTAGCTACTCCGGAGCCCCGGCAGAGAGATCGGCTTCAATTTATACAACTCAGGGTTCGGACTTAATCTGGGAGACAGATTTACACCCACGGACGAGGATGGCGCGGACGAAGGAAGGGGAAGACGATGCAAAAGAAGAAGAAGAAGAAGAGGAGGAGGAGGATGAACAAGTTGAAGAAGGCAGAAGGCAGGAACGGTGTGGCAGAAGAAGGCGGTGGCCGCGAAGGAACACGTGGGGGAGAGAAGAACGACAGGAGGGAAGAGCGACAGAAGAAAGAGGATACACCGGTGTTTACTCAAGAATACTCTCTCCCCCGTTCGACTTTTTCCAGCAGCAGTCGGGTGAATCGAATAGAATCGAATCGTTCGCCGGACAATGAAGACTAATTACCGTCGATATCGCTGTGTTACCGTGCGGGGGAACGTGCGAGTACGAGGAAATGAAAGAAAAAGAGGCGGTAGTAGGTCGGGTCCACGGTGGTGTGTTAACGGAAGGAAAAAGAAAGTGTGTGTGCTTCTACCGGCAGCACACACTTCGTTCGAACCGATAACTCTTCCGTCTAGAAACGCGGCTCACCTTCCCCCTTCTCGTGCACAAGTGAAAAATGACTCATCCATCCCCCGTAATTAATTATTCGAATCGCGGCCAGGTTTATGCAACCTGTTTAATACCGCGCTCGAAACTTTCGTTGTCCTTAATAAATCTCGCGAGAGGACGTCGAGGATCGCGGCGCTACGCGGCCGTGCTCGCCGATACTTAAGGATATTTAAGGCGAGTCGTTGCCTTAATATCGTTGCATTGGTAAAACCATTGTTTCGACCCGATATCGATCTTCCTGTAAATTCGAACGACATGCACGCTTAATCTTATGCCGGTCGAATGACAAGCCCGTTCAATCTTGCCTCCGAACGAGTCCGCCGCGCATCCACCACCACCCTGCAGGGCTTGTGCGCTCGCAGGAGCGAACCTTCGAACTCGTTACCTATCCTCGACGATGATCGACGCGATATCGGTTCGATATTTGGCTTAACGTTGATAAGCAAGTTGTAACCATTGTGGCGGTGTCTTGTACGCTAGAGGAAGGGACTAAGTAGCGAGACATCAAACATTTTATCCTCGCCAGGGCTCCTGTTAGTGTACGAATTCGAACCTGAGCCTAATTGTACTCTGCGTTTAAGGCACGAGTCTTCTAGATAGCATTACTGACGAATGTTCTCTCTATTTTTTCCCTCCCTTTCATAATCCAAACGTTACAACTGTAGGAACTGAGGGAAAAATTGTGAGGGAATCGAACCCGCGACCTCAGCTTTGCGCACTATGCCAACAACTCTCTCTCTATTTTTCCTGGTCAGTTTCCCATTTGGGTATGGTGGCCCCGATACTACAAAACTAGTGTGAACCGCCCTTCCAACTTTAACATCTACGTCCATCGAAAGCACCACCGCCAGAACAAGCCCGTCGAATTATGCGAGGAGGACTTTTACGAATTACATGGATTTTTTCTCTTGGGTTTCCATGTCTAGGAGTTAGTAACGATAATACTAACGTTTCTATCCAACCGTTACAGTCATAATTTGGGGACATTTACCAACTCGATCCAGACAAACCTTCCTCTCATCTCCTTTCTGCTTCTACAAATCGTAATTCTCCTCCTCGATGTTGCCTCAACGCCGCAGCATTACATCCGGATAAACTGGTGTAATAGATCAACCAGTAAGTATATACGTATTGCTTCGAGTGACTTTCGGTAGCTAGATTCCCAACGTATCTCTTCCTCTTCTCGTCGTCCGTACCTACGCAAACCGCGCGCGAACTGGCCAGACGTTATCTCCGCGTTTGTTTATCCCAACCTAGCACACACACGCACACCCAGAGACACACACCAACGAAAGCTCTCCCGACCAAGTTGCATATTAATAAAAGTTCCAGCAAATTAGTTTAGTTTCGCTTGCCGGAGTTTAGCTTGCCCGGTTTGCCGACTTCTCCGGCTGTGTAACTTGCAACGCTGTGCCCTCTCCCCGTCACGCGTCGGTGGCCCGTATTCCGCAATTCCTTCGCCCCGTCTGGCCACGACCGAAATTTCATATCGCACCTAATGAACCGGCGCGAGATTAAGTGGCGCCAGTGTAACGAAATTATTCGTCGCGCCACTGTGGATCCTGCTAATCGCGGGTAGACCCAGAGAGAGATTCCAACGCGCAGTTTTCTTCGTGTATCGTTTATCCGCCCATTTCCGCGGAATAAATCGACGCGTGAATTATACTCGAAATCAATCCTGGTGTTTTTTCTCTCGATCGAATTTCACGGTTGGAAAATTTGAAAGCTCGTTCACTGAGATTTTCAACAATAGCCCGGCGACCTGGTTTCAGAGAAACTGCAACGACATAAAGGTATTGAAAATGTGGAAGACAGGACAACAACACAATTGCTTCCGTGTTTGCTCGAAAAAGCAGCTCACCGTTCTGGACGTCGGTTTTTCATCGCATCGTCCACGCTCGGCTCGCGACGAATGCGCTACAAATTCGTTCATACGTCTTAACTCTCGACGTTTCTTACGTTCAACCGAGTGACCAAGGGAACGCGAATGGAAGAAGAGGAACAACGAGCGTGGTTGCAAGAGAGGGAGAGAGACGAGGAGAGAATTGCGCCTGGAGTGTGTTCGCACTTGCTAGCTCGAAGGAGAACTTGTAACCATATATCAAACCCAGTTCTGTCTCTTCTGCGCCACGGTTCGCTACTGATTCTACCTTCTGCAAACTCCCTAAGTTACGCGGGTACTTACGCGCACCCCTCGAAGCTTCGGTGCGGCCTTCCGTATGAATACAAATGTACCTTGTCCTTGTGGCCAAATGTGTCTCAGGGCTTCTATGCATAGCCCGGCTCGATGTAAATGTATATTCAAATCGGCTGAATTGGACCGTGTTTAAAGATGAATGGCTTCTGAAGATATCGGCTGCGTTCCGTCCATTAACTTCGAAGCGACTCAATTTCGTAAAGGCAATAATTCTATGATTAAACTATTGCGTACTATATTTAGAGCGAGGATTAATATTATCGCGAGCGTACTGTAGCTTTGTGTGCGAAGAAGAGTAACAAACTTTACAAATTGAGAATGTCGATTGGAAGAATCATTCGTGAAATTTATACTAGGTGTGAGAATAGAATGAAACGATCTTTAAATAGAAGTTTAATTTCAAAATTTTTTTAAATTTTTGAATAGCTGTATGTTGGATTATTAGGAGTAACAACTAGTGCGGGTCGTCCTTAGAAGGACTCAGGGTGCCTCAGCTTATTAGCTTATACCCCTATCAGACCAGGTTTCTACTTTCCATCGAAACCACCAACCGAAGAACAAGCCGGAGAATGAGTGAGGACGCCCGACCATGCTTGAACCCCAACTTAGCGGTAAGGATTTTTACTGTTGGATTTTTTATAATTTCTAGACGTTAGCAAGGATGGAACTGACGTCTGTGTGAAATTTCAGCCCGAGATTAGGAGTAACAGCAAAAATGATCAACATACTGAGCCAGATTAATATAAACATATACAGAAGAATAACATAGTAACCATCTGTTTAGTATGGGTGACGCTGATATGTTTTTTTTTTCTCAGTGTCTTGTCCATGTTTGTTTTATTAATGGTGTAGTGACGTGCCTTCCTCGCGTATCAAAATAAAGAAGATTTATAATTCAAGTAATATCTTTCAATTTATTACCATAAATTCTACCATTGTACAATACAATTTATTAATTATTAAATTAATTTTCGAAGATAACATTTTCCAAGTGACTTCTGTGACGATGAATACATTTTTGAAATCGGGTCGGAAAATTCTCCGTTATTTGCGAACTTGATGCCTTGAATTTCATCAGTTACATTTCACTTTAATTCCTAGCTTGATGAGTGATTTATCAGCACACTGATACACTTTAGACTTCAGGTAACCACTCAGACGATTTATTTCCGAAAATAATTGTATAATAAAAGTATTTTGTCCGGTCTCGCAGCCCACCGGCCAGTAACACATCATAAATTAATAACCCACTCCTTTCCAGCCGTCTTCCTAGCCTCTAACAAATTCCTTCCCTATCATAAAACAGTTCAAGTCGCACCCTAGCCATGTTTCCTATCCCTTTCCCCTTTCCGGGTTTTCCCAAAATTATTTAAACTTTTGCACACCACCTTCACCCTTACGTTCTCCTTCCACTAGTTTCCTAATTTTCGAGACCTTCTTTTCCACCACCTTCAACGTCCAACCAATCACAACATACACCGACCTAATATATACCCACGCACCACCACAAATAAACGAGTTGAAAAATATTCTTACGGAGAGAAACCTCTTATTTACCATCACCACACCAACTACTAGAATTTCGCCCTTCCGGGATTAACACATCGGGAACCCAGTCTCGTTCACGAGTCGAGCATCGTACATATTTCTTTCTAGCGAAAATACTTCTTTTCAATCTAACGTAAATATTCCACAGCAGGCCTTCGAAAATCGTCGCATTCTATTCTTACACCCGCTATACTACCGTTTAAAATTCCAAATTACCAGCCACAACCCCAATCAAAGTCCAACAACGCTGATTTCGAGCGCAAGTAACGCACCGATAAGAAATGCATTCCGTTTAGCCATAATTCCAAGGGAAAACCGTCTCTAACCGGAGGATCTCGTAGATCCAGGAACGAGTCCTGACCAGCAAGCGTAGCAGGACAAAACCTCGAAGCTCGGATAATGTGATTAATAGGACTAAAAGGTTCTCTCCGACCTAGCCTCGTTCTGACAGGACCGGGCAAGAAACGTCTCTATTCCGCGGCGCAACGACTGTCGGACAGTATCGACGTCGATTCTCTCGCACAAGAGAAGAAAATTCCTCTGTCTGTTCTTCGGAGAACTGTTCCCTTCAGGCGAGTCGCGAACGCAGGAAAGCTTAATCGAAGCTGGCGCGGTCAGCGTTTTACCCGAAACTCTTCTCTTATTCGTCTCGCGACTCGCGTCGCGGAGAAATTGCCACGCTTCGAGAGACGATAAATGCGATCTCTTCCGGGGAATTCGTCAGGGAAGAGGTGGGAAGAACGGTCCAAGGCCGAGGCCAATAGCTGAAAGTGCAGCGGACAGAGTGGAAATAGCGTCGTTTGTTTTTTTCCAACGGCGGAGATGAAAGCTGCTTTTCGCGCGGAGCACAGAAAGTCGAGGAATCTTCGACGGCGGGCATCGGGCAAACGCTTTTCTTCCGGCGACGATCTCTCGATCAATCGAATCGCGTCTCGTTCGTTTGGAACGTGGCAGGTGCGAGAGTCTGATAATTCAATTGAAATAAACAGGATCCTGTGTTATGTCTCTGTCTCTTCAATTTATAGAGAGTGGTGTGTCAGAGTGTCGAGGACGATTTACGATGATTAAACGACGTTGTCTCTTACGTTATATTAATTATGCGAAGGCTAGTTAGATGATGGATTAGAAGAAATCTTGTTTCATTCATATATAAATGAATTTCACACTTTGACAGTAACAAATGGGTGAATTTAAAAAACTTTACTAATGTGTATAGTGTTCAGAAAGGTATTTAGATATACACGACGTACATCTTAGCGCTCATCTCGTTTTTATCTTATGTGCGTCCAGTGTAAATCGCCAGTTTCTAATGTGTGATGGCTATGTGTTTGTATGACTTAGTATGTTTAATGTGTTCTCTGCTAAAATAGACCCCGAGAGCTTTCCAATGGGTTCGTTACATTTGAGAGATTGTGAATTTGTAATTTGATCGATTTTAGTAGGTGTGACAAGTTGATGACGAAGGAGGTCACTTAGAAAGAAAGGAACTGAAAAGCACAGGGCAGGTATGAAAAGGTTAAAGTCATAGTTCTGATATTCTGAGAAACAGAGAATGTTATTAGAAATGATAAAATAAATTCCACAGCATCAAATTTGCTACCGTATCATACTCAGTCACCAGAAAACCTGCCTCAACCATAACTTACTTCACTTCTCTTTTTAACAGTTTGGAATCACCGAGCATTGCAATTTACTCAAAAATTTCCAGAAAAGAGTCAGCGACTTTGAGAATCTTTTATCATTCGAATCAATCGATATGAGATAAATTGATAAAAGTAGAATTGAGATAAACTTCAAATCTATAAAAAATTGGCAGCAGATTTAATATTGATGAAAAGTGGGAGGTGATACCAAACTTTTGGCCGGTAGTGTAAGTAGGTTGCATTTCAGCACTCAAGTCCAAATTTTCGGAAATGTCACTTACACCACTATGACTTTAACCCACTCGTATGGTAGTTGCTGCCTGGTTTATAGAATATTTTGCTTAAAAAAGGAGAAAATGACGGTATAGACAGGTTCCCAATCTACGCCTAAGACGTTACAGAACAATTACAGTATTTGGCGTACACAGTGTGCAAATCTCCAAAATTTCTAAGTCCTGAGTATAGTCGGGGCCAATTCTGCTAGCCTGTCGAGTAATTTCCTCCTCCGCCACTTTTAGCAGTAATGCTGTAGTAATGGTTTAGAAGAACCAGCACTCTCACGAAAGAAACACGTCGACTCCTGTAGAAAATCTGTCGATGAGGGGAATGTAGGTGAACGAGGTCGATGCATGAACCCCGAAATAGCACATAATGCTAATGCCAGTGACTGTAGAGCCCCGGAGGAGGACAGAGGGAAGAAGCTAAGCCAGCCCCTTTGCTTACCCAGCTGGTTCCTTGATTTTGCTATCCCCGCTTTTCATATTTCGCTACATAAACTAGACAGTGCTAGGTGTACTAACGAGGGCCTCCACGTACTCTCGTGCTGCCTAAGCTACCACGTCAGACCGCGCAATTTCAATGCTCGCATAAACTGAAGAACCTTCAAGTACGTAACTACCGTGTGCCACGTACACAGACGCGCTGCCTGCCAGTGCAGCCGGTGCACTAGATGATCAGAAGAAGCGTCGAGTGTGCTGCCAGGATGAACAGCGGAGAGGACGGATGAGAAAGAGAGAGGGGACGTGAGGAGACGGCTCCTTCGTGCGGAACGCGCGTATCGACGGTGCATCTTGACGAAACGTCACTTCGGCTTTGCCTCGCGAACGCGAAACAATCGTACCAGAAGCTATTACGGCAGATGGCCGAGCGTTTTTTTCGTTTGCCGCGATTTTAGTCCCTCTTTTGCATACTAATGCCACAGGAAGCTGCACGTTTTCAAAAATCATCGATCTGATGGAGGTCCGTGTCATTATTTAAATGCACATGCAAGGTAATATCGTCTGAAATTAGAACTTAGCAATTCGTACGTTGAATACCGGAGACGAATTTTCATAAACTCTTCAGAAAAAGAATTGTAATTCCACGTCGATAAGATGGATATCTAAGAAACCTACGTAAATTACACTATCTCCCTGGATCTTCCCTTTTCCTTTCTTCCTCCTCGTTTATTCAACCGCATATTAATCGATAGCTCTCGATCTTCCCTCTAGAAAAAGGAAGGCAAAGAAGTTTCCCAACTTGCACAGTTTACCAGGAACAGTATCGACTTCTTCCACTTATTTCATCGTTGCCGGTGAATCCACAGGTGAGCCACGTCCTCTCCTCTCGCCAGGACCAGTCTCGAAGGAGATTACAAGAAGCAAAGGGAGCAGAACATCTGAGAAAAGAGCGAGAAACAGCGGTGGCTAGCCGGTGGCACATGTGTCAGCCCGCGAACGACGTATGCACCGGTGGCTGCAACCATGCTGACGCATACATATGTATATGAGGGGGCCGTGGAGACGTCTCTCCAGTGGACGCAGACGCGATCCCGTGTTTCCACAGGCACAAATAGAATATTTCCCTATCTGTCGTAAGTTTCAGCCACCGACATGCACCGAGGTTACCGCGCAGAGAGAAAGAGAGAAAAAGAGAGAAAGAGAGAGGGAGATCGAAGGGAGCACCTTGGAGGACGAAGCAGGTCTGATAAGACGGAAAAGGGACGTTGTACAAAAGCGTGTATACGTGCAGACGCGGACGTGGAAACTCGACGGGGGGCAGCGAGCCGTCGTCGAATCGAGCCCGGCTCGAATGCGCGTACGAGTGGATGTACCGGCCACGAACGAGCATAAAATAATAACAAGAACAACGTGGAGGCGAGGCATCGAGCAGGATACGCCGAGGATGCGCATTTAACACGCCGTTAAATTATTCCGACGTACGAACGAAAGGAACGTCCGCGACTGCTTTGAGAGGACCGCGAGACCGCTATCTCAGCGTAAATTAATAAAACGCGTAGTTTGTCCGTGCGTCGTCGCCCCGCGTCAAATTAACCCCTTGGCGCGCCGTACGTTTTCTTCTGCGCGCGACACATTGCAATTTGTACGTGGGAATTCGTCGTTTTTCAATCGTTCCCGCGTTACTCGAGCATAGGTGAATGATTCACGGACGTTCTTCCGTCGTGAATTCGTGTTTTATCTCGGGGTAACCTACGCGTTCAGTTCAGGGTAAATTATTTATATGCCCTTACAGTTCGTTCTTTTATATCATCGAGATACGTTAGCGGTTCATGGTCGGAGTGGATTAAAAGCAGGTTGTGTGTATAACAACGTTTACTTTCAGGTTTAATTTATGAGGTTGCATATTGCTAAGTATAAATTAATATACATGAAATAGAATGCTTGTTTGTACTTTCCTTATTAAATTCTACACCCTTTGACCTATCTGGACTAAATTTTGCATAGTTGAATACTGAGAGCATCTCGTTCCCTCTCGCTGATTTCACCTTCTTGATACTTTGTGATAATTTGAGTTTCGTGCATTATTGTACAGGATGGCTATGAAGACCCTATCTATTTTTTCGAGGTAGTGGTTGGGAAACGTTTATCTTGTAGATACTGACTAACAATGAAGGGAAACAAGTGTAGAATGCGGTATGTCATTATTCGTTCACGTTTTCACAGATGCTGATATAACATTGCAACCTTTTCTATCTGAATAATACTAAGCAGCGAGTAGCTAACGTTAACGTAATCCAAGAGGTTGACATATTGCACGTCTAAAGTAAAGGAAGAATTTGATAGAAATATACGTCTGACTAGAAAAATGATCTCGGAATATTTCACAGAAACACACTTCTATCTTCGCCATTACATACGCAGATAGAACCATGAATTTAACGAAAATCGACAAAAGTAACAAAACACGATATCTTGATACACCTGTTAGAAAAAACTCAAGAAAGAAGAACCGAAGAAGAAATAAAATTCACAACGGTCGAACTTCACTTCTCGGACCTTATATCAGACACGCCATAAAGGCGCCGTCCTGTCATTTAAAACTGAACTTTGGTAATAAAAAGGCCGGGGTAGGAAAGTTTCAGCGCGTGTCCTCCGTGGAAAAAACACTCTAGAAGCGAAGTGCTTGCTTCTAACGAACTTCCAGGGGCGAGTAGTAAGCGCAGCTTGAGCTTAGAACTCGGAAGAACTCTGCCTGTCGTGAACTCCGCGCGCGAGCTACTTCGTTTCCGCTTCGTTCCTGACGCCGGCGAATAACGCCACGCGGAGGAAGCTTCAAGCCGCGGATGTCACTTTCCTCGCTCCCGCAATTCCCTGCAATTTCGCCGCAGCGGTCGCAGCTGGCTCGCTAGGTGAACTTCTGACGCAAGATGTTTTCGCGCCAAGAACTCCCCCGTTTCGCTATTCAGCTGGCCGCTGGAAATTCCTCGACTATCGTGGTCGCGGTAACACTTTCGAGACGACTTTTCTGCTCGCACAAGTCAACGGTGTGTCTACGTGCTTCTTTTTTCCCAGGGGAACGTGACGTTTTCCTTAGAGAAGCTACACAACAGACACGTTCCTCTCTCGAGATCTCGCTTTGAATAAAATCGCTAGGTGCAATTAAAGCAACGAAGAAAGTGAGATACTTTGAAGAGGGATTTTAAATAAAAGAATGAGAGAAGAATCCGTCAAAGTTTCACGAACGATGCCGTTCTTCCTGCTTTTTTCTTAAGCTGCGAACTTTCCAACGACACTCTCTCTCTCTCTCTCGCGAGAATTTTTCGAGAGTCGATAAGAGGAGAACGAGCGCGATCTCCACGACGACGCGGCGCTTTGTCGACGAAATCTCGCTTCGCCGAGAATTCCAGGAGTAGAGGAAACGTCTTAGGGAAACGAAGAAACGAGAGAACGTAGACGTTGTCCCGGGGAATAAAATAGTAGCCCAGGGCGGAACCGGTGGAAAGAGTACGGGTGGCGGAGGGGAATCGATGAAACCGTTTCGGTACGAAATGACGAACAGGCGGAAAGAGAAACGGGCTTGGGAATAAGATAGTAAGCGGCGTGTAAGAGTAATCGAACCATTCCCGCGTAAGAGGGATCGGTAACGCGGACGAGATAAAGGCGGAGTGCTATATCTATCCCTGTGAACGGGGTTGAGAAGAGCGAGAGGAGCGAAAAGGATGGGTTACGTAGTGATTGCAGCTAGAATCGGAAGTCACCGAGGGAAAAACGAAGAGAGAATGGGTGACTAATAGCTATGGGGTCCGGTGGTGTTCAGTGACCGACACGAACCGTTCTCTCCTCTTTCTTTCCACCTTTCTTGCCTCTCGAAATGTGCCGCGCCCCTCGTCGCTCCGAGTATTTTCGTTCCATTAGGAAAAACCCTTTTGCAAAAGAGGGAACGATTCGTAAGGTCACTTTTCTCTCTCTGTTTAGCCGTGTCGGAGATCCTGTTACCACGACAGAAAGAAAAAAAGGAAGAATCAACCAGGTCGAATTTATCACGTACGAGATTTTCATCGAAACACTGTTCCACGGTATCGCGAGAATCCCAACTTTCCAACGTAATTCTCCGCCGTAAGGAGAAGTTACTCCGGTGTTCGTGGCTGCTAATAAAGTCGCTAGACGCATTTATTATTCCCGTACACTCTATGAACGCATTTATTACCAAGCCGATCCTCTCTGGCCAATTTACCACGTCAATTATTACCGGATATAATATCAGAAGCCTCCCGGTACCCGTGTAAATATTCTCGTTTAACGAGGCAACCAGCGTCTTCTTGGCTATCGGTCCAACGACACGGTGAATTCACGAACACGTTCACCGACGCGTCCTACGCGTATCAAACCTGAAATGACTTAATCGCCTCTCTATCGCGCGACATCTCACATAGACCAGGCAATTATGGTCCCCGGATGGTGAACTGGCTAGACCTGTTCCCCACGGTTCGTCGTTGGCGAAACAAAAGGCCTCTTCTTCGTTTTCACGGATGGTCTCGGTGGAGAGTTGGACGTGGACGGTTGCGTCTCGGGACAAGTTGCGACGGTGAACGAAAACAAGCCGGTTAATGAAGCGTACAGTACCCAGACGCATGCTTCGTGCTGCTCGAGCATCTCCTGCGAGCCTACAGCCAGTGTGCACCTGTCGCCGATGCAGCGCCGCCAGAAGCATCCGGAACATCTTCCGCGATAACGTTCGCGATCGTGCCAGTCCCCTGGCTCACGTTCTTCTCTCTCTCTCTCTCGCGCGCGCGGCTACCCCCGGTGTACGCGTGTAGAGGAAGCTTCTCGGAAGGAGCGTACACAACGTCGAGCAGGCAGCGGAGATTAATAGTCCCTCAACTAGGGAGAGAGTGTCGGCTCGAGAGGAGAACTTCCGACGCCAGGATGCGTTCGACACGTTCCAGCGGCGCGGTCGTATCGACGATGATTGAACGATTCGATGGCAAATGGTTAATCGGATGGGAAACACCGACTGCTGTTTTACATTGTGTCCTGTGTGCCGGCAGATCGACGTCTTTATTTCGGCCTTCGTAAGCATTTTTCGACGAATCTGATGTGTTCAGGACGGTGGGTCATCAATACCGTTATTTGTCGATATGACCCACCGGTGGGTCATCGATGCTTTTACTTTGTCGATATGACCCACGGGTGGGTCATTCAAAATTGTGATAAAAGAGATTGAATAGAGAGTGTGATCCAACGGTGAATTACCACGTTTTCAGATTACATACTAAAAAGTTAATTATTAATTATAATAGGCACCGAGGTCATAAGAAACGCTGGCAGTAGTGAGCGTTTCGTGAATTTCGCTGCCGCCCTGAATGCATCAAGGAGAGACTTTACAGCTGTGAGAATACCAAGGATCGTATTTTTGAGCCCTCTTGACACTATGACGTTATTTAATAATGAGGTGATACTTGGTAATTCTTGCTAAAATTTAAGATCCTCAGCTGATAAATGAAGATACTCCTTTTTTATTTGCGGTCGACCTAAATATGATTGGAATTAGATTTTCAGACGATCAAGGCAGTGGAAGGTAGAGGAAGAGAGTTTCTTTTTTTGGACGAGATCCTCTTGAAATAGAAGAGGGATGTCGCTTAACTGGAGCACGATAATTTGGTAAAATTTCGAGCGGCCGCTTATAAGGTCAGCGATACGCGACACCGTTGCTGGAAGATAGCCCGTAGAACGGAAGGCAAATGAGACCGAGTGCATTTCACGTTTCGCGCAATGGCCATTAGCCGAGTTTAAACGTTGCAGAAAAGTGCACACGCCAGGATAATACGTACGTAATGACATTGTACGCATACACGTGGAGGTAGGATCGTCGAATGCACCGCCACTCCGCGACGGGCACTTTCTTTTTCTCCCTTTGCCGCCGCTGTATGTAATTCGATGTTAGGCGCTGCGCACCACTGACGCTCGTGTGAGTTGCAGCGTGGATGTAAACTGGCTTGTACAAGCGACGGAAGTGAATATTAGGCCTGTGTGTGCAGGTACGAGCGAGCCAGCCACACCTGACGAACGCGAACATCGTTTCTGGTTCAGGATGCGAGTATGAATAGAGGTGTGTGTAGCCGCGTTTTCATGTGTGGAATACGCGTGTATAAATTGCACGTGGAAATAGGGAATGGTGTAAGTTTGATAAGTGACACCGATTCTTTCGTTAAATATTTCTCGGTTCTCTACGTGAAATATTTTTTGATCGAATTTAAATTTAAATTAGAATTCAAATATTCAATTGCAACCAATGAAAATGAAATTAATCACCAGTTCAATTCAGCCAATCAAAATCGAGTTATTCCAGTTTGAAAATTAACCAATGAAATTCAAACCATTCAAAATTTGAACTCAGCCAATGCTATTGACGTTAGCACCATTTGAATCCACCCAATCAAATTCAAATTATTCGAGTTTGAAAATTAACCAATGAAATTTGAAAATTTGCACTCAGCCAATGCCACTAAAATCAACTCCATTTCAATTCGACCAATCAAATTCAAATTATTCCAGTTTGAAAATTAACCAATGCAATTCAAACCATTTAAAATTTGAACTCAGCTAATGCTATTAATGTCAGCACCATTTGAATCCACCCAATCAAATTCAAATTATTCGAGTTTGAAAATTAACCAATGAAATTTGAAATTATGAAAATTTGAACTCAGCCAATGCCACTAAAATCAACACCATTACAATTCGACCAATCAAATTCAAATTATTCGAGGTTGGAAATGAACCACTGAAATTCAAACCATTCAAAATTTGAACTCAATCAATGCTATTAACGTCAGCACCATTTGAATCCACCCAATCAAATTCAAATTATTCGAGTTTGAAAATTAACCAATGAAATTTGAAATTATGAAAATTTGAACTCAGCCAATGCCACTAAAATCAACACCATTACAATTCGACCAATCAAATTCAAATTATTCGAGGTTGGAAATGAACCACTGAAATTCAAACCATTCAAAATTTGAACTCAATCAATGCTATTAACGTCAGCACCATTTGAATCCACCCAATCAAACTCAAATTATTCGAGTTTGAAAATTAACCAATGAAATTCGAAGTTTGGAAAATTTGAACTTAACCAATGCCACTAAAGTAAGTACCAATTGAATCCACCCAATCAATCTCAAAATGAATCAAATTCAAATATTCCAATTCTACCAATCAAATTCAAAATGAATCAATTTCAAATATTCCAATTCTACCAATCAAATTCAAATGTTTAAATTAAAATATTCCAATTCTACCAATGAAATGAAACCATTACAATTTTACCAATGAAATGAAAATATTCCAATTGAACCAATCAAATACAAATGTTCAAATTAAACTATTCCAATTGAACCAATCAAATTCAAATACTCGTCGAATATATTACACATCAATTCCCTAATATCGTCGAGAGATCTTTTTCCATGCAATAATATCAATTTCCCTACGAATTTTCACGTGAGCTTTGGCTGATAAAAAGGTAGCGGCGGCATGCTCGCGGGATCCCTCGCCGGTGCACGCAGATTATCGAAACAGGCGATACCACCACGTCCGCATATTTCCCCGCGTTCCTTCGAGCCTCGTCCTCCTCGTTTTTCTTCCTACGTTACTTGGCATAATTGAAACTTTTTTTGCATGCCAGTTTCACCCATACATTTTCCATACTTCTGCACCCGTGCACGATATCGTGCCCGTATGTGCTCCCCGCACACTCTCTCTCCCACAGAAAAAACGTGAAATGTGCACGCGACCGTGGTACGAGGCAATGGACGAGGATAAGTGAATTAAGAACGACAACTTGCCGCGCGTATATCGCCCGAGCTCTTGTAAACGCTTTAATGAATTAGCGAGAGGGCGGGCTCAAAGTTGAAAATGAGAGCTGCTGCTCGCAATCGTCTCGAATGCGAAAAATTTATGCCCGCCAACTAGACGGATGCAAAACGACTTTACAGCCCGACATGTGTAACATCACGCACACGTAATATCCATGTCCATGTACCCTGAATTTCACCAGCATATTTTTCGAAAAACAGTTCCAACCTCTCTACCCTCTGAGCGACGCTTTTTCTGTCGTTGACAGATGCGAAAAACATTACTCAGTAAATATTCAAATTCACCCTGGTATACATATACTCGTAAGCTACTGTTTCAAACTACTATACCTAGAAATTCCATCAAATTTCCATATTCACCTTTGAAAGCTATTAAAGAAAAAAAAAAACGAACCCGGGGTTTAACACACATGAAGAAATAAACCTTTCGAATTTTCCCTTTCACCCCCTGTTACGATAGATGGCTCAGTGAGTTAACGCAGACCGCTAATAACATCCCTTGGAACGTGTGGGCTTTTATAGGGCGCCTATGTACATACACGGGTTCCCCAGGAGAAACAGCGCGACACCGGGAGGCGCGCTATGTGGAACTCACGCGTCGCCGTTCGCGCACAATTCTGATCGCTCGCGGAGATAAAGGGTTGGGTTCGGAAGGCGTCGCGGCCAAAGTAGCCGGGGCACGATCGGACGATGCAGTACGTTAATAAAGCACGCGCTCGCCGAAAGACCGTAATCGCGTTATGCAAAAAACCTAACGAGATCCCGACGCGATACGCGCGACGACTACTATGTGTAATGAAAAGTAGGCAAAAGCATGAAGGCGAAAGCCGAAGAGCGCGGTTAGAGAGAGAGAGAGAGAAGGGAGGAATGGCGGAGGCCTCGGTGGTGCTTAACCTTACGACACCGCGTCACGCTACCCCCGCTAACGCGGAGACCTCCCTCGATAACTTTCGAGCCGCACGAGATCGCGCAATATCAACGGTGAAACGTTTTCGAAGTTCTCCGAGCCACGTTAAAATTGCACGGCTGAAAAAGCTGTTCCGCTAGCGCGGCACGCTGCGAGCAAGTATCTGGATATTCCCCTCGTGAGTCGACGTTGCGACTGCACTGGTTACCCAGTGGAAATTAAACGTACGACTAGGTGACCTGGTCGCTGTACAATGATTATTACTAAGATAGCTTGTAGTATGTACGGCGGGGGTGGAAACGTACGCTGGTGTTCGTAAGTGTTGGGGCACTTAGCGAATGTGAAGTAAACCTAAACCTGGACTTGGAAAATTGCTGGGATAGAAGAAATTGTTCAAGCTGAAATTTTGTAATATGATCAACGATAGCGAAGAAATGTAATTTAAATCGCTTTAAATTTAAATAACAAGTCGCGATAAACTCACATAAAAATATGCGATTTAACCCTTTCGCGACGAATGGGACGCCTAAGCTCCACTTGAAAACTGGAACAAAAGTTAATTTCAATTTAGTATCCGTCACATTTGACGATCGCCAGATAAATGAGAAACTCTTGATAAAAAGTGAACGAGTCACGAAAGGGTTAAAAGAAACCGAAGTAATAACCTAATTACACACTGCACATGTAATCAATATCTCAACACGGTACGTAAAGGGTTAATCTGAATTAACGCGAATTTTCATAGAATTACACAACATTTTTTCTTCAATTCAACGAACCGTATCGCGATACTATTTGTACACAGCTGTAGATCGTCGGATAAGTGGTTCCGTGGTCACGGTACCGCGAGACCCGTTTAATCGATAAAATTATTGACAAGGAGGCGCCGTGCAATTAACTACTGTCAATAGACGCACGCAGCCAGCCGCGAAAAGGTATATTCCGCCTAACAACATTGTTGTTTCGTACGCAACGTGCATGTAACACGCGTAAATAATCCACGAACGAAGTTGATCAAACCCAGGCATGATGAAAGAAGAAAGAAAACGAAGAAGAGAACGAGAAAGAACCGTACATAGAGAGAGAGAGAGGAAATAAGCATCGAAATGCAAGCACTCTCACGATCCATGCAATTAAGTATTTTGACGTAAGGGATTCCAGCGGGAAACGGGCTGCCGGAATCGTGCCAATTAAAACGGAATTCGTTCGATGCGCGTACGTACGGACAGAGAGATTGGTGAGGCGTGCATCACTACCGATCGGCGAATCGGTCTCACGCGCGTTCCCTTATCGGCGATTCTTATCTGCCGACGATTCTGGGTCCAGTCACGGGTGCCGGCAGCAAAGTGGCTTCGTCGAATAATCGATCATCTTTTTGGGCCCGATGATGCCAGTAGGATGCAGCTTATGCCCGGCACCGGCTCGGAACGTCGCGTTTGATAACGTTGTTTTATTGGCGAGCGCGCGGCTCGATGCATCTCGCCGGTAATTAATTTCTCCGCTATCGCGATCGCTGACACGCAACCAGCTCGAATTATTCGAAGAAGTCCCTGCGGAGTGATAACGAATGTCGAAGGGAAGGACAATTTCGGAACGGTATTATACGGATGCCTCTTGTTCTATCTCGAAGAAGCTTCGACAATTTTCGATTCACCGTTATTGGACCGGGCCAGCCTTACGCTGGTTATGAGTTACTCGAACTGACCTAATTGGTAAACGCAGGTAGCTACCATGTCCGAAGTAAATTTTAGTTGTAATTGGGATCTCGAGGTTGTAATTGGAACGCGTCGATTTTGAAAGGGTGACCTGAATTAACCTGAATTGTATTGGTGACCGTTACGGAACGGGCCGTAACGGTTGAGATCGCCTTCGTTTCGGGTAGGTTAAAGGCGTAAAATTCCAGAAACGTGTTTGATGTCGTTTTATTTAATGTTTAGTTCAAACGGGTGTCGTTCTAGGTGTATTGTTTTAGACTATCTACATCGGTTTTATACTAATTTTGGCACCTTGCTTCCGACCAATCAATGGTCAGGAAAAGGGCCTGGAGTCGAGCGCCGCTTCATGGGTTTCTCCCGACTTCGCTCCCCTTCCTACCTGTGGCGGTTGCTTGGCGGTTTGGTGCTTGGTAATGATAATAATAATATCTAATAATAATGTTAACAATAATATGTAATTACAATAATGTTAATAATAACATTATAATAGTATCTGATAACAATGTGTGGGGGAAAGGCAGTGGGTTCGTAACAGTCACAAATAAAAACTCATAAACAGGGTGATTCCAACTGAAAAAAATTGAAAAAAATAAATAATTTTGCAGTAGGTGTAATGGTGAGGGAGATATCGAGGTCAAGTTAATTTTTTTAAACGGAACCCTGTATTTTTGTATTTATGGTATGGTAACGCTTGTTGAGACGAATACAATGATCTATCACATATCGTTCCGTATATGGATCATGTTGGTTCGAGGATTGAAGAATACATATAGGTATACGTCTTGATCTATTTGAAATTAATTAGAAATTAGAAATTGCTGTTGCATACACCCTTCGACTTTGCAGATTTTACAAAACACGTGCACAGCTAATCCTCCAAAAAGTGCAAGTTTTTTAAATTATTTTCTTTCACTGTCCATATTGCCCTATCTTTTATATTCCATGGCAAACATTTAAGTCACAACATTATAAATGAATGGGAAACTTATTTCCACGCGCCTAGAAAATAATTAAAAAAAAAAATGAAATTGATCGTTATAGATCTTAATCGATTGCGTTAAGGGGTTAACGACTACAACCACTTTCCCTCTTTCTCGCGTTAATATTACAAGTAACGTTTCGACACCAAATGCACACGATTTTATTTAACTTCCTCTAAAATTCCCATAAACGGTGCAATCTGAAAAAAGAATAACCCGTCCATTAAACGTTAAGTACAATCGGCCATTACGTTTCTCAACCCAGATACAACACGGTTTGTATTCACCGAAACCATTTAACAGTCCAGGGGAATAGCGACGTGTCGACGCGAATTTCGTCGATAACGGTGGCGGACGAGCCGCGATCGTGCAAAGAGGAAACGAAAAGGCAAGCTGTCGCCAGTACGACGTACCACCCGCCGTGAAATCGTAGCGAGGAGCATTTGTTGCCCGGGAGCGTGTCGAGTGCTCGTAGATCACTCAACTGAGCCTGTGCCACTTCCAATTCCACCGAGATATATACGCGAGCGTAAGAACGGCTCGTTTAACGTATGGCGGACTATCTGCACACGGCCGAGCTCGCTAAATCGCGATCCCTGACGCGCGTGTTACCTCGCTCTCGCGGATAGCGCGCGCGTAAAACCGGAGGCAAATATCCAGCTAGGAGATAGCGGTCGTGTTCCACGCTTTATTCCTTAATTAATTATCCGATTCCTATTTCGCGGTGGTCTTGCTACTTAAATAAGCGTGTTAATGGGGTTCTTCGAGGTTCGAAGTAAACGTTTGATCAGTGTACACCGCGGTGTTGGGGGACTGTTTAGCGTTAACACTTATTTTCTCCGACTTCTTACTCCCTTTTCAATCGTTTCAGGTTCAAATCATTTAGTTAAAAGTTTTTGAAAAATTTAGAAAATTGTCGATTAGTCGATTCGATTTACGCGCGAAGAATCTTTCCGGCAGATATCGTTACATATAGGAAATTTCTGGCTATTGTGAAGATTTTATCTAAATATCTCAACAAATTTTTTATCTTTTTTAGTTTCCCCTGTGGATTTCTAACAATATACGAACGTCTCGTGCTGAAAGCAAGAAGGTTAAATAGACTCTTCCTAAATCTTTGACATTCAGTACCATAGTAAATCTTTTCCAATAAGTGTTGCGTGACTCTAACTTGGAACGCTCCCTCAATCACCATCACTAATTCATTTCCACCGATTACAACTCAGTTCTAAAGTTTGGAGGTGCCTAAGAATACCTTCTCGCATATTAGATTTTCTCCTAGTAAAGTAGATCTTCCATAAAGTCTCTCGATGCGGCACATAATATTGCAATATATATTTCGCGTTGCTCTCTCCCGATAAACTAATGTCCGGAGAGGTCCACTAAAGTCGAGTGTGTTATAATTGCTGTGTGAGCTTCGAAAGCTAAACGAGTTCTTTTTCTGGAGTGCCTATTCTCGCTCTTTTATTAACTAGGTGTGTGTTGTGAATGTGGAGGAGGTGGTGGAAGTGTGTGGTGTCTGTCTGATGGTGTGAAAATGGGGAAATTGTTACATAGATTTGTTATATTACTGTGTACATAGGATTACTGGTGTCGAGGGTCTGTTTTATGGTCTTGACGCATGTGGTGTCCGGGTGTAGAGTCTTCGAAATTTTTACTGTAATAACGGGCCATGCCGGCTAAGACTTCTCTTTACAAATACTGTTTCTATGGAACAGGCCGATGTATCGAACATCTCTCTTTTAATTTTAGAAGTTGTTGGATTATTATTAATAATAACGCGTCAGCTAGTAAGCAAAAATGAATTGTGTTATGTATGGGAAACACTGCTAGTGAAAATAATACAATAGACCAGATGTCATCGGACCCATAGGCCCGCAGAAGACTGATGCAGTCCTGGTCTCTTTTTCTTAAGTGGACAACAGACTTTCCGTCGTGCCCTTACGGGTTCTTCATTTTCACTTGGACTGCGATTTTCAAAGCGCTAAGCGCGACAAAGAATTAAGCGCGACCATTAATCCAATGAAAGTCTCTGTTTATTTTTTATGTCGATATTCACCAATGGAACAGAGCAATGATTTCGAACCCTTTAATATTTTGGCCCAAAAAGCTCCATTTTTCATATATTAACCCTTTCGCGACGGCGGAACTAGCCATCAGTACACCACTAACGAACGGGTCGTCGTGCCATTAGTGCACACCGTACGCATTAAGAGTGTCTCTTCATATATTAACCCTTTCGCGACGGCGGAACTAGCCATCAGTACACCACTAACGAACGGGTCGTTGTGCCATTAGTGCACACCGTACGCATTAAGAGTGTCTCGCGCTTTTGGAGCTCCCAGTGTGTCCGTGCAAAATCTTAGAGGATTTCGTTGGAACAGCAGAGGACTTAAGGGTGTATCGGATAAAGGGAATGTTGCTGAGGCCTTGTTCTGTATTTTAAAGTAAATCTTCACTTTGAGTTGTTGAGGCGACGCGCTTAGCGGATGCCGGATATAACCGGCGAAAGGGTTAACAAACTCCAAGTAAAACCTACGAATTACACTAAGAGAAAGTACATATTCGAACGATTTATCTTCGGTACTTTTTGTTGAAGCAAAATGTTTTATGTGTACTGCGTGGAAAAATCGACATCCGAAAATATTGGAAGAAGCGAGTTCTTCTTCACGGTACGTTTATGACACGTCCGCTAGATATGGTTTGGGGATGACTGCGAACACCCCAGGTATAAATGTGCACACTGTGACCACGTGCTGTAGGCAGCTCTAATTGTGCGCCCGTCTTGTGAACATCTAAAATATAATTATTTATCTACCTTACTCCACACGAGTCATTTATTTAATATAACACTTTTAAACATCAGTTCTCGTATAACGATTTCTCGCGGACGCTTCGTCCGAGCCGCCTCCCGAGCAACCAGTCTAGGGTGTACGCAGAAGAAAACTCGTTTTCGAGTGGCTCATTAACCGCGCATCCTCGAATCTAACGCGTTTCTGGAATACCTTCGATCCCTCCAAGCATTCCGTGATTCACGTCGAACCGCGGCCAATTATCATCCTTCATCCGATGGTTCCCGCTTTCGAAGAAATTGCCAGCCTCTATCGTCGGAATCTCTCCGAACAGAAATCAGCGCGAAAGATAAAGGAATCTCCGTTTTTTCTGCGACAGTACAGCGCAATAGGCGAGCAAACACGCGCGCTCTCACGTCGTGTCGGTGACACGGAACTCCGGCCGCGGCATAATTTTCGTTCGCCAAGCAGCCAACCCAGGAGATAGTTTAACTATCGCGGCCTACGGTCTCGCTGGGTTAATTAGTGTCAGTTTTCAAGTACGATAAGTCTCCGAGGGCTGTTCCAGCAACTGCAGTTTGAATAGAGTTACGGTTGCAGTTGCCGGTGAAACAGTTACCGCCGGGTTTCGAAGTTTCGCCGATACAAGATATTCCTTTTATGCTGGTTGTTCGGCTGTTAAGCAGCGTTCGTTCGACACCGCGAGCTTTTCGCCCCGTTTCGCGGCTCGCTGAACGGATTCGTAACGCTGGATACGAGAAAACTCGTGGTTAAAAACAGAGCTATACATACTTTGCTCTCGCTCTCTAGTCGAGCCAGCAAATAGAAGCTCGTAGAGAGATCCGCGTCGTTTGGTAACATCGACTCTCGCTTTCAAAACCGTTCACCAAAACGCCTCTCTCTCTTCTTCATTCGCTTCTCCGTTCCGTGGACGCGGCGCAGCGGTTGCGCGGTTGTACGAACGGGCCCGAACGCGAGGCAGAAACGAGGCAATAAATCGGATATTTAACACGTGATGCGAGATCTTATCGCGCGGTGGAAACGCGACCGCGGCGAGCCAACATTATCTCGTAAACGTGCACGAGTCACGGATCCCGCGTGGATAGCGCGGCCGCGCGGCAAAAAACCACCGTCCAAGTTTATCGGCAAGCAGAATCGGCATCGACTCGCGTTAATTTCGCGTTCAGCTCGGTAACCCCTTTTCGCGTGCGATACAACGATTAATACAGCCGGTTACCATTCGTTCTGAGCGTAACGCGAGCTGACTAACAGCGACGCACCTTGAAATTAATATCCCCCGGACTTCCACGTACCGCGCCGAATCTAAGAAACTAACTAGATTTATTCCGTTGGAAGGGACGGTGATCATCTTCGAACGACGGTTCGACCAATCGTCGGTCGCGATTTTAACGTTGAAAATCGCGAGGTGGTAACTTTTAGAAAAGCGAAGTTACCGTCGTTTGATTCTGTATTTTCTAGCGATTGTTCGAGGGCGAGTAAAAAGAAGAGAACCAGAGAAGTGTATCTTTTCAGGATTCTGTGATTTTTGGATTATTTGTCAAATTTATCTATTGGAAAATTGAAGGGAAAATGTTGAGAATGAACGAGAGAGTGTCTAGTACTAAGGGCTTGAAGTAAGAAAGTTGAAGCACCGGGTTCGCGAGTAATAAAGGTGTAAGGTCGATAAACTTATGGTCCATGTCTTCAGGAAGAAGAAAAAGTATTTTGAAAATCGTTTAAACCTAAGTTCTAATAGAGAGTTTCTACTTCACGACCTTATCAGCACTGATAGTGAACGTCTTTGAAGTAGCAAGTCTCTATTCTACTAAATTCCTGACTAAAATTAAAAATTTCCAAAAATAATAGCGCATGACGACTGAATGGTTAGCCAATCTACTTCCTCTTTGCACGAATCATGGATTTCAGCACCGAACACCATTCTTTTCTCGATTTCTATAATCTTCTCACGTGTTATCAGGTGTCAACCTGGTTTAAAACATATTCCTCAACCCTTGTGAGAAGAAGGTCTACGAATGAATTGTTCGGGACAACAGCGACAACCAGTTCATTCTTTTTCAGGTCTGCTGGTCTTCGCGGTGGTTCCAAACGGATCGTAACGACGCGGAGGATTCCGTGGTGGGCTGGCAAGGGGATGGGCGACGGGCCGAAGGTTATACCTTTAATTAGCGGCTCGGCTGAACTTTTTGGCGGATAGATAAGAATATATTTACTGCGTTCTCCG
>NW_017100200.1:903828-908025 GCF_001263275.1 Habropoda laboriosa | reverse complement strand
CGCCGGTATCTTATCCTGTACGTCGGGCCCCGGTGCTTCGCTAGAGATACGGTCGAAACCGGCTAGCGATGGATACGAGTCGCTGTGGAGATCGAATTAAACCGATGCATAAATTCCTTCTTCAGCGATATGTCCAATAGAAAAGACAGCTACGGAATGAACTTAAAATATGCGAATTACTCGAGGTATGTCGTGCAAGGGTTTATTACAAATGGAGTTGTATTATGTGGGCATTTGGGACGGTTTATGGCATGACAGAGATCAGACGCAAGTGTCTATCAGAGACGTTTGCCTTTCGTCTTGAGGACAGTTCGTTCTTAGCTTCGGAAAGACCTACATGTAAAATAGTTTTGGAATAAACCGCTTGGTAACATCCTGAGTAAAGTTAATCACGTTAGATCACCTCCTGCAATTAAAATGTGGGAAATAGTCGATAGTCGTGTCGCTAAACTTGGTCTGATCATCTGTTGTCACAGTGGTAATCGGAATAATAGAGAAACGTAGAGATTATCATCAGATCAACCACACCGAACGAATTTTCAATTATCTGTAAAGATTAGCGAATAACACGTAGAGCACAACAAAACTAGAATCACAGGTCGGCAACGCGTTATCTATGGCGCGGCTAATTGATAACGCCGTCGAGATTAGCTTTGCTCAAGCCAATTTAGGTAGTCAGATGCGCAGATTAAGGGCGAGGTGCAAAAGAAATCGCCCGCTTCCACGTCGCGACGGTGCAAATTTACTGCCGCTTGGCATGAAAGCCGATCTCTCTCCTCCTCTGATCGTCTCCTCCCTCGTGCCTCTTCCTTCCTTCTCTTTCTTCTCCACCTCCACCGATGCACCCTCGCCTATCTTCTTTTCCGTTCTTCTCTCCTTTTAATCTCCGTGTCCGCGCGTATCGAACGGGGGAAGGCGAAGGCTAGAATTAACACGAGGTACAAGGGTGCACATTCTCCTATATCTCTTCCCCTCTCGCTCCCTTTCGAACGGTCGTGCAAGCAGATACCATCCTTCTCCTCTCCCGCTCGCGGCAATTTGACTTCCTTTTTTCTCTCCCCTCCCTTGTTTCGAGATCGTAAGGACAAACGAGGCGTTCCAACGATCGATCTCTCGAATCGGGAGAGTCAAGTGGCCGATAGTCGACGAGGTCGGTGTACGTTCTCGCGCGGCTTCCACGATCCTCTCGCTGGCGCCGCGTTAGACCCGATAACAAGGGCGCAACACGCGAAAAGAAATGGGGAGAGAGAGAGAAGAAGAACGGAAAAGGGACGCGGAGAAATAAAAGAGCGGAATCGGTACACCGGCGGGTTATTAACCACTCTCGAGTGCCACTCGTTCCACGTCAAGGGGAAAACGAGATATAAACATCCGACGAGATAAACGGTCCCGGGAAGAAAGGGACCACCTTGATCTTTGCCCCGTGAAAACTGCGTGCAACCAACGTGCGAAATCCATCGATCCTGTTCGAGTGGTTAGGGTTGAAATGCCATGAAAATTCGTTTCGTACAATCCACTTTCGCCTTTCTTTCATCTTTTTCAGAGAACTTTTTTTATCGTCAGATGCACGTCCTCGAGCCGTTATAGCCACATACTCCTTTTAAAATTAATCTCAGTAGCAGGTGTTACCTAACCATCAACAAACACCTGTTCACAGAAATAATTCAGACGTTCGTTATTAAGTGATCACGCGTACGCAACATCCTTTGAAGCAGAAATTCCGTATATTCTCCTACGTTGTTTATTCCATTGTAACAGCGACTGTTCAACAACGATCGCGCTTTTATCCATCTCCGCGGACATCTCCATTCACGAACTCCACTCGGCGACGTGTTAATAACCGTCGAATCGCGGCAACCATTCAAAACGCGATACCTGGGAAACAATCGTCCCGCCGGTTTCCAGATATCAATCACGCGACGCCGCCAGTCGGCAATTACACGCGCGTTCCCTGGAAACCGCGGGATAATCAACGGTGGAAAGCGTCGTTCGTATTTTCTTGTCAATAATCTCGAGGCTGGCCCGCGAATCGTAAATCGCGCGAGCACCGACGTAGATAATGCCCGGAGCTCGCATGGAACCAGTTCCACCACCGGTGAAAGCAAGGTTTCTCTCTCGCTCCCACCTTCGATCTTCGGGCCTCTGTTCTCCTCGATCGTCGATTCCTGACGTGTACACCAAGCCCAGCGGTGCCCCGGGCAGTTTCTTCTCGTATCGACGTCGCAGACACATAAATACCCGCGGCTTCTGTTATACGGTCGCCCCCGACGAGCTTCCACTGCTCTTTCTCTCTCTCTCTCTCTCCCTCTTCTTAGGCCTGGCGGCTCGAAACGGGCTGGAGCTCGGGCAGGTTAAGCGAGCCGCGCAAAAACTTATCGATTTTATGTCTCAATATGCGAGAGGAGCGCGCAACACGCTGCGAAATCACGATCCGGCGTGTCCCCTCTCTCTTTTGACGAGCTGCAAAAAGAGATCGATGGAGCCGCGTGAAAACAGCGCGACCGAGACGAAAGAAGCCGGCGGGGACAGGGATAAAAAGCGGACCGAGCTTGAACCAAGACCGAGAGTCGACGTCTGCAACGAGCCAGGATCGAACGGGTACCGCTATTAAAGCTTCTTACGCTGATAAGCACCGTGGAACGTGACTAATTGATAATTGAGCCGCCGCTACCGAGGAATCGTCTGTTAGCGTCGCGGCGATCTCGCGCGGCTTTTGACACCGTTCGAACCGGTAAGTAAACGGAACAGAACCAACTGGAGAATTTCGACGTTTCACCTGGTACGTTTCTAGGATTAATTCGATCTTCCTTCCGTGGCTCGATCGAACGTCTCTCTCTCTCTCTCTCTCTCTCTTCGGTTCTTAGCACGTTGATAGAGACACGAGGTTGTCGAAAGGGATGTTTGTTTTCGCCAAGTTTCCCACTTCGATCGACGGTATACGGTCGATCGTCTGGTATTCAGAAACTCTTCCCGAATCAGCCGTGCCACCACTTCCGGAACACCGTGCGCGCAAACTCTGACTGGAGCCAACTCCGACGCGGCCCTCGATCCTTATCGTGACCGTCGCGAGAGCGTAGATCCCTTTAATTGGAACCTTCTACCGCGCTCCTGGTTTCGACCGCCTTCCATTAAATCCCCTTCGGTGTGCTGGTTGCCAACCAACGCCTGTTTACCAACAGAAAACTTGTGTCTCGTTTCAGGAACGAACGCCTCCTGCTGCTGCATCCGTTCCACCCTTTGTAATTGATTCACGTGCTTAACGGAACTGTTCTCGACTTTGGCTAACTTGTTACCAACCTACGCTGAAATTTCATTTTATTTACGACGTTTATCTTCGCGGAACTGATATGAAACGTTCGGTGAAACAACGTGCCCTCGAACGAAGAATAATATTCGTACATCTCGCGAGTATCGATGTAACCGTAAGAAACTTTCGAACAAGACGGAACAGTCTCTGTGTGTTGGATAACAATACCTGCTTCACGCACGATTTACACAGGAGAAATGAATTCGTAACGTCGAATCTCTGCCTTACACACACACAAACGCGCGCGCGCGCGAAATCGAGCCACGCTCGAAAACTCGTCGGCCGTTAATCAATATCATTGTCTCGTATTATGGTGCTCGTCTTCGGCCCACGTAGCCTACAGTTCCTCCTCGACTCGGTTTCGTGACCTCCACCAGACACGAAGATCGTACATCCAGTTCTGAGATTCCTCGCGTGTAACGCCCGCGAAACGACCGTTAATTTGTACGATCGGTTCTCTATAGCCAAATAGGTATTCCTCTCCCTCGGTCCATTTCAACTCGATCTCAACGTTTACGACGAAGACGACGTTAGACCTACCGGAGACGATTTCACGAACGTGCTCCGATGTCTGCAAACGGTTCGATGCGCACTCATTGTCAGTGGGATCGAGTGGCGTGGCGGTAGTCCGAGATTCTCGTGAAATCGTTCGTTAAACTCGCCGGAGAGTAACCACTCGAGAATCGAAGGTGAACGTCGATCGGTGTGCAACGCCAGCGGTAGCCAGGCATGCAAATGCGAAGCTTCGTTCCGTTACGAATCAATGCGATCGCTTAATTAGCGAAGAGCCTCGGCTCTCCTCTTCGCATTCTCCCTTCGTTCCGCGCTCCTCTTAACCGGAGCACCGCGAGTTTCCCCCCTTCCGTCTCGCGTTTTCCGTCTTCCTTCTT
>NW_017100200.1:869043-903814 GCF_001263275.1 Habropoda laboriosa | reverse complement strand
AGCATCGAGTGCACCCTCCAGAAGGGCCAGACGGTTTCGAACCTTTCAACCGTCCATTTCGACGGCAATCCGGATATTACGGGGTTCGAATGTCTCAAAAGATCCTGTCCAGGACGATGTTTCCAGATCCGTGTACACTGTGTTACGCTGCTACATTCAGCTACCTTGTGAGACGTCAATAGCGACGAATTGTAAATAGTAGAATAGCGTACGGTAAATCCTCCTGTAACGCAGTTTCCTTATAACGCCGAGAAAAACAGCGACTGTCCTCCTATCACGCGGTACACTTGGAACGCTGTTTCCATATAACGCGGTAGGTTTACAACGTTATTTCTCTATGTAACAAACCAATTAGCTTAAACAGTCTCCCTACAGTATGAATTTATAGGAACCCTCCTATAACGCGGCACTCTCGTAACGCGGTGAAAAAATTGCGACGGCCCTCCTATAACGCGGTACTCTTGGAACGCTGTTTCCATATAAGGCGATAAGTCTTATAACGCTGTTTCCATATAAGGTGGTAGGCTTGTAACTGTCGAGGAGTATGATTCCTCCTGGTGTCATTTACTGACCCGTTGCATAATCATGGATGGCATTAGGCGGATTATTGGACGCCAACGATGCTCGCTCGTTGATTGCTTTTCGGGGCGTCGCGTGGCGTGAAAAGGCACGCGGTCAGAGTGCGTCTCGGCCCCTCACTGATTGTGAGTCACAGGAAAAACTTTTGTACCTTTTCGAAGAAATATTCACAATGGAACCTCAATAATAACGTTATTTCTCTATATAACAACTGTTGTATTCTCGCGGTCAGAGTGCGTCTCGGCCCCTCACTGATTGTGAGTCACAGGAAAAACTTTTGTACCTTTACGAAGAAATATTCACAATGGAACCTCAATAATAACGTTATTTCTCTATATAACAACTGTTGTATTCCGCGGCTCGCGATTCCTTGCGTTGGGTTATTATTTTCAATAGGTACGCGGTAGGAGAGCCTGACGGAAACTGGGCGAAATAAGGATGCTGTTCTGCGCGTAGTACTATTCGACTTTATTCGTAGTTCGGTGACGTTCGGTGCATGAAGACCACTAGACAAAAATCTGCTGTTTCGACGGAAAAGGTTTCTAGATATAGGTTCGGTAAGTACGAGAGTAGGGGTTGGTTTCAGAGGTCAATGTAGGGAGAGGCGGTGAGGTCTAGGTTCAGCGATGAGTAAAGGATGATGTGGAGGTCTAGGTTTCGGGGTGACTAACGTTAGGATGATGCGGATTTGTTTAGTTAAGGAAAGGAGGCAGGATGACTAAAAACTAACGAGAGATAGGAGAGAGGTATACGACACAACTCAATTAGCTTGAGCAGTCTCCCTGTAGCATGAATTTTTCTGTTACAGTAAACTCTCATAATCGCGCTACAGTTGTGGGGAAGAAGTGTCAGAAGAATAGAGATTCTTTGTGCGTGTTGCTGATTATTGGAATTCACAGAAAAGATGTGCATATACGCTTCTTAGAGCGCGTAAACAGAGAAGATCCTTTACCGGAAGCTTGTTGCACCGCTTGCCGGCCTGAAGACTCCAGCAAATACTACAAGACCTTTTAATACAGTATTCTTTTCACACAGTAAACTTCAAGATCACGTATACATTATTACATATTAACCGTTTATTTACTAGATTACAGGTCTCCACTGTAACTATATTTACCATTAAGCAACATATAGATACCACGTGTTGTTTTCTACAAATATAAAGATTCCAACACTGAGTAATCCGAGGAAGCTCAAGGGAGAGTCAAACAATGTTCACGGAGTTTTAAACTTTAGCTAGAAAGTAATTGTATTTAACGATTGCAAGTTTTCCTTTTTTAATTGAAATTAAGTTAAACCTTCTAACAGTTTGGGTTTCTTAAAGTTAACAGGGAAGAGCTGACGATGAATCGAAGTACTTGGAAGCATGGAAGAACTTGAGCGATGGTTGGTCAGAGATTGACATTAATTTCGTCTTGATTGGATGGCAAATCTTTCGATCGAGTGCAATCTATGACTGAAATCTCTAGATTTATCCATCTGACTGGATGTAATGTGAAGATCTTGCGTGTGATTGATCAATTTCGAAAAGGGTGATAAAGAAAGTATAATTGATAGAACCACTGATCTTCGAATGGCAATTAAAAAACAGCCAAGTAACGAACTAACACTTGTTAATTCAATTTATAACAGCTGAACGTAAGTAATGCGAACATCTTGCACGCGATTGATCAGTTTCCAAAAGAACGACAAAAAAGCTGCGTAATTGATAGATAGCTCGAGAATAAAACAGTTGGTCTTCAAACGAGAATTAAAAAATAGACAAGCAACGAACCAGCACTTTGACGCTTTAATTTATTTCGATCGGAACGGCTACCAGCTGTCAAATCTAACTCGATATTTCTCGCAACCGAACAACTCTTCCATCCCAGTTCCGAGCCGAAGAACGTTAAACTCAATTGCCCGGATTCGTCGGCGAGCTCGATCAGATTTGAATAATTCGATCCGTGGAGCTGAACTGTGCCTTCGATGCGGGCGCAACCAGTCCAACGTCTCTCTCTCTCTCTACACACACACTCCCAGTTCCGTCCATTCTTCTCCCGGTATTCTAATGTAGCATAAAGGGTGTACTCGAAGTAGCGATACGCGGCACACCGAGCTCTCTTCTCTGCCAAGTTCGTAAAACCAGCGTTTCCCTTCTTACATCGAGAGATATCGATGTCCCCGAAAACGATCGAACGAACACTCGTACAATCTTCTTCGAACGGACATAATTCCGCGTGGACGTAAGATTAGAGTGGTTGAACAAGTCGGCGTTCCTCTCGCTCGTCGTGTCTCGAATTCACCTCTGACCTATCTCATTGCTCAGCCCTATATTTCGTCTTCCGCTCTAGTAAGTTTCCTCCCCGAGCGTAGTCTCGGCGGTGCATTACGCGCGAGGCCGCTTTCATGGCGTTTCTGTGCCCGTGGCCGCTTTGGGGAGCGGAAAGAGGTGTCGTAGGATCAAGGAGTCGGTTGATCGCAGCTCGCGGAGAGGAACGAGAGGGTGGAAGAGACCCCCGGCTGGCTTGGAATCGCTTGGCTCCGCGGATCGGAGTGATAAACGACTGCGGCGTTATTAATTGCGGCCTCCATTAACTGATGAGCCTCCCATCTCGCCTCTCTTTCTTCGTTTCCCACTTGAGACGCGCGCGCGCCATGCCTCGCTCTGCCTTGTCCTACTCCCTCTTCGAGGCAGCCTCTCGGTTGTTCCTCAGAGGTGCGTTCGCAACGGTTCTTCTCGCTGCTGCCGCGTTAGAGAAGAGACCCTCTTAAGGCCGTAGTCGAACGAGCCTAACGTTGTTGCGTGCCGCAAATGATCCAGGTTCGAGGAGAAGCTGCGATGCTTTGCAAATGAGCCAGGGGCAGCTGCCCAATTTTTACGGGGCTACTAATGAATCGGCCTAGCGTCCTTCGAACAGCCTCCGTGTAACCTGTGCAATCTCTCTCATTCTCCTCGCGGCGTTATCTTCGTTGAGGATAAGCCGGTGACTGGGGAAGGTGATAAGGAGTTGCGTGTTGTACGAAAAGTGGCGGATGTTCGTTGAAGGATTTGCTCGCTGCTGTATTTTATGGCGTTGGTTTGTTAACCCTTTAACGATTGTGCACGTGTCTTACACGCGCACGAGTAATCCTCGATGTTGGATTATTACGAGAATCTGTTTAGTACGGCTGGACGCTGATATGCTTTCCTTGTCGAGCTCTTATCATTGCGTGGTGACGTGCTTTCCTCGCGTATCAAAATAAAGAATAGTTTATAACTGAAACACCATCTTTTAATTTATTGCCTAAATTCAATACTCGAGAAAGTGAAATTTTATTTCGTTATTTTCTGTCACCTTTCATATTGCGCTATCGTTTCTATTCTATTGCAAAAATTGAAGTCACAGTATTATGAATAAATAGGAAACTTATTTCTATACGCTTAGGAAATAATTAAAAAGAAATAAAATTGACAATTTTTGGCACATCAAGTTGAGAAAAATGTTGACCCTTTCTTAAATTAAATCATATCGAAATTATACGTGTAGCTGCTGGCTACACCAACTATTTTTATTCCTAAAAAATTTTTATTTTTAATAAGTTTCTTGGTTATTGGTTATTGATATTGGTTATGGGTATTTGATATTTGGCACGAGTTTATTGGTTATATTGATATTTTTGTGCGAATACGTATAGAAGTTCATCGTTGTCAAAGGGTTAACAGGCGTTCGTGTTGCAGGGAATAGTAATTTAAATTCGCCGCGTCCCGCGTAACCGTAGATTGAGATAGAGCTAGCAAAGTTAGATGAAGTATGAATGTTGTGTACGAACGTGGCCCAACAACGGTATTTTATTATCGAGAGTTACGTCGGTGTTCCTATGGTCGATTGTAAAAATGAAAGAATCCTAACACGTAACTGTTAAAATTTCCGCGAATCTCGACCCTTTTACACGACAAATGTAACAGAACAAAGCCAACTTATTTTCGTTGTACGAATCCTATTACCACGCGTTTCGGAACAAACGAAAATCGATCCGCCAAATTCTTCTGAGCCTATGCGTTTTGTACTTAGCACGTTGTCGACAATGTGTTGTCGCATGCATACAGCCTCAGTTCCCGCACATTATAGCAAGATAAAATTTTGTTAAAAATTTATCGACAAATCTTTTCTTTTTTTTACTTATTTAGTCGTCGATTCACTTCCCCCGCCACAAAAGCTTGAAAAACACAAGACGTCGATTCACGTCTTTCGCCGACATTCTCGACGCGACAAATCACCTATCCTACATTAACACATGTTCGATTTAACCCTTTCGTTACGGCAGATTTTAACGCGTGACGTGGTTGACTGACAGTAAATTATTAACCACGGTGGCAAAATTTGTTTCAAGATGGAAGTGCCTAAAGGATGAAATTAAGCATTAAATTAAGATGGAAGTGCACCGAAAGGCTCTAACAGTACAGTGCGAGAAAATTTTCAAAACGCCTGTAGGCGCCAATAGTAACGAAAGGGTTAACAAAACAAATTCCCAACACGTGCTCGTCGCATCTGAGTCTGACGTATATTCCCCGTTTGTTTTTCACAAATACGCGATATCCTTTGAACGAACGAGCACTCCTTCCGTTGGAAGCGCACGCGTTCGTAGCCGCCAGCTAGTTTCTCGCTGTAATTACTTTTCGCGAGGTTCCGCTTTCATAGCGTAGCTTGGTTCTAATTTTAAATTGTCATCGCCTTTAAGCGTACCGTCGCCATAATAAACGCATTTATTTGCTCCTCCGCTCCGCCTTTATGCGCCTCCGCGCTGCCGAGCACCCACTTTTTGAAACGGACTGAATATAAAGAACCTTTTTACTCCCGGCGTAGTTGCACAGTCGCAACGACACAATAATATCGGGGAAACGGCGGTGCAGTGGGTGGAACTCTTGGAGTAAGGAGAAAGAGGTAGTAGCGAGTAGGAGGGAGGTGGGGTTTTTGGCGAAAAGCAAGTCAGCCATTCTTCGGCGTGTATTCTAATTACGTTAACTGCATTATACGTCACCCGGAGGGAAAAGTTTAATAAGCGGCTCACGGTCAACGATCGCGACTTGCACGACAAATTCTTCCCGTAAAGACGCGCGCGTCAGCTTCTACCTTTTGTGGGATTACCGCAAATGATCCCGGAGCTTCTCGTTGTCCCGCTTCAAATGAGAAACCGGCTGGTCTTTTATACGATTCTTCTAATTGATTGCTCGACTCCTTTCTCGCGAGCACCGCGTAAGGATGCTCATTGTCGCGCAGTCGTTACATTCGCCTTTGCCAGCGAACAAATCGTAGGAATGCAATCTAGGATTCTGTTTGCCGGTTAGATCGTTGTCAGAAGGTGAACGTCTCTGGTAGAAGTACAGTTCTAATTTATCGGGAATGTCAGAAGTTCCAGTTGTCAAGCTTACAATTGTAAGTATTAAAGTTTGAATGTTTATTGGGAAAATGAATAGATCACTCGCGGTTTTTATCGGAGAAAAGGTAGAAGTTCGAGTGTCTAGCTTGCAATTATCGATATTAAAATTAGCGAAGAAAAATGAGAAAATTCATAGAGAAGAATAAATAGAAGAAGATTTTTCACTGTCAAGCTTGCAATAGTAAATATTAAAGTTTGAATGTTTATTGGGAAAATGAATAGATCACTCGCGGTTTTTATCGGAGAAAAGGTAGAAGTTCGAGTGTCAAGCTTGCAATTATCGATATTAAAATTAATAAAGAAAAATGAGAAAATTCATAGAGAAGAATAAATAGAAGAAGATTTTTCACTGTCAAGCTTGCAATAGTAAATATTAAAGTTTGAAAATTTATTGGGAAAATGAATAGATCACTCGCGGTTTTTATCAAAGAAAAGGTAGAAGTTCGAGTGTCAAGCTTGCAATTATCGATATTAAAATTAATAAAGAAAAATGAGAAAATTCAAAGAGAAGAATAAATCGAAGATTTATCATGGTTTTGTTCCGAGTGTCAAGCTTGCAATTATCGATATTAAAATTAATAAAGAAAAATGAGAAAATTCATAGAGAAGAATAAATAGAAGATTTATCACGGTTTTGTTTTTTACGAAGAAAAATGGACGACTTTAAACGATCACGTTACACGTTAATTTCCAAATAGATAAGGATTTATGAAGATTATTGTCTTAAAGAAGTTCACACGATCTCGCGGCTATTCCGGCGCTCCTTCTCGATCGCTCAACGTCATCCTGATTTATTCACCTGTCGCTTGCCCCGCCGAAATACGCAGCGCGTTTTAAATCGCGCGTCCGAATCACCGATATAATTAATGTAAGTGCATCAGCGGCGCGCAGCAAGACCAAACGAGGACACGAGTAAAACGTATCGATCAGGAGATATCTAAGGGATTTGTAGCTCTGTTAACCGACTCTACGATCAATATATTTCCACGTGGAAATTATTTCGATCCTGATCAAAGTAAGAAAGAGAAAAAAAAGTAACATTCGTACGATCCGTATGAAATATCAGCGTGTGATATCGGTATATCTTACGGTGGAAGTTGCTGGTTGAAAAGACAAACGAGAAGACGAGAGAAATCTAGAAAGGAAAGAAGATCGAGACAGATGGAGAAAGAGCAAAGGCGAGAGAGAGAGAGAGTAGGAAAACAAAGAGCAATCATAACGATGGTAATCTCTGCGGTTGACGTACAATTACCTTCGTCAAGCGGCGCCTAGGAAAATAACCAATTTCAGAAGTGTTTATTGCAGTCTGTAGCCTCCTTCATTGTTCAGACCTTTAATGAGACGAGGCGAAAGGAAAGGAGGACGGAAAATTGGAGGAGAAACGGAGAAAGAATGAACGGAGCGGACGGTATTACTTTTTAATTTTAATTGTACTTATCTGCCAGCCAGTCTCGGCGAGTGCAGAGAGCTAAGGAGGAAAATAAAGGGCGGAAATTGCGAGTTCGTCATCTCGGTTGAATTATCTGAATCGTTTCCAGGAACGCGTCACTCGATTACCGAAGAATCTTAGATATTCTGCTACCACTGATCATTTGGTTGTCTAATTATTAAGTCATCCTGAAAGTATATTTTGAAAAAAAACATAATTCCACTGAAATTCACTTTTATTATAAAAATTATTAAATCAATTTCAACGGTGCTATCTTTTTTCTCAAAATGAACAAGTGGCAGGAACTTTCGGGATGATCTGATAGATCTAAATTCCCATGATCCCATAATTGTCCCTATTGATACGTCCAACTTTAGGCTCGATTTTGTAAACGAGTTTTTTCCACCCCCAATCAAACGCCTCTTGAATCATATCCGACTACACGGGTGATGAATTGCGCTTATTACACCGTTGGATGTGCTTTACTATATCGGGGTAGATTTAGTACGATCGACGCGCTCCGCTGTCGCTGTAAATATTAAATGTTGCCCCCGTAAATCTCATTTGCCCTAAAACGTATCAGTGGGATATTATTCCGTGGCGAATCACAACGCGCCACTGCAGATTTATATCAATCAGGAGAACGGGCAACACGATTAAAATTCACGGGAAAAATCACGCTCGCTGCTCCCTTTATCGCGAATATCTGTGTATAAATTCCGAACGTAATCCCTTAGGATTCCACCCTCCAGGAGCATTTTAATATTTCATCTGAAATGCAAAATCAATGGTCGCAAATCTCCGCTGCTTCTATCTCTCTCTCTCCCTCTCTCACTCTCTTTCTCTCCCGTTTCCTCGAGATTACAGGTTTATTTAAACGACAGATCTCCCATGGAGAATCATTCTCGCGTGTGCTCGAATTGGAAAGTTAGATCGTCCGAAAAGTTCCGACGAACCTCGGATAGAAACCTCGCGGAACCTTACTCTCAGTTCGACACACTTTCAATCTCCCTCGAAAAATCGCTCCGAATCGAAATTCATTTCCCCAAGATTTCCTTCATTTCTCTCCCCCTCCCCCCACATCGTCCTCGAAGATACTTCTCTAAGGTCAATTCTCTCTCGGTGCGCGACTCACGTGTAGCGAACGCAGGCTCGCGTCTTATTTGCTCGCAGTCCCGTCGTGCGATCACGTTCGCGCGATTTAAAAGTTCCTGAAGGAAAACTCGTATCGTTCGATCGCCTGTAAAACCGAGCATCGACGTTCTCCCTCGAAAGATCGATTCGCACGATCCATCGAACGAAACGCGGGAACTGTCGGAGAGGAAAGAAAGGTGGTTCGCATTGAACTGTTGCGAATTATTTGTGTCGAGAGGGGTTTTTCTTCGTGTCTCGAGAATCGCGTTCTTTCCACGTCTCTCTATTTATCTCGCTGTGCTATTCAACGGGTGTTTCGACGTGGATTACCGGTGGAATTGGAGGATTGATAAACCGCGCGCGACGCAACGAGTCCGAATCGCTGGTACCGATATCGACGAATATAGGCAGCCGCGATCGCGGGGGAAATATCGACGCGCGATAATAAGCCAGATACGAAACTCGATAACGCGTCCTCGATGCGTCACTCGTCCAGCTTGTCTCCGTAATTCGATATATTGGCCGATACCGATAACCACGTGTCCCGGCTCGTTTTAACAAACAGGGGAATAGTGTTCGGCGGTGGTGATCGCGATAAACGACGATATTCTATGTATAGGTGGAGAAATTCTCGCGCATTCGCCTTTACGTCGCTCTTGTTTTTCCTTTCTTTTTAAAGAAAGAGAGAATAATTTTCTTCTGTTTACGAGAGATATCGCATCGGTCGTTTGCGACACTGAAATTATTCACACGTCGAATTAACGTTTTACGCGTGTTAGAAAAGTCCAAAAAGCGAAGGCTTGAGTGGGCCATGTGCAGTCTTCTGCTGCGTTTCCCCCTCCTAGGGATAGTTCTGCCTCAAGGCTAAGGAAGGCCATATTGCCAAGGGGGTCCTCTTGACTAGTTTTTTCAGGAAGGACAGAATTGTATCAGCACTCGTGCAGTATAGTTCAAAATACAAGGATTCACCCTGTTTAACCGCCCACGTTTATACTTTATTCCACCGCTCACCACCGTTATCCTGACCGTTTTTACCTTACAGTTGTTCGGTTTTTTTTAATATGTACACTCCGTACATGCTCTGTTTCTCTCCGTACATACAATTCGGAAAAAGGGCCAATCAACGCCTTTCCTAGAAAAAGGCCTCTTTCGCGAACCCTTATTGGCAGGTAGATAGAAGCGATGCAAGTCAACGGTGGGGGTGATCGGTCGCGTGGTTCGTGTTGAGGACACGACAGTATGAATGTGTGTGTGTGCGTGTAGTAGTAACAGCAAAAATGATCAACACACTGAGACAGATTAATATAAACATATATATATGTGCGTGTAGTAGTAACAGCAAAAATGATCAACACACTGAGACAGATTAATATAAACATATATGTATATCGAAGAATAACTGCTTTTTTCTTTAGCATCTTGTTATTGGATTACGGGAGTTATTGGTTGTTGAATAATTAATAATCCTTATTTTAAACTATAAACTTTTTATTAGACACAAGGAAGGTTCGCTTTTCTACTTGATGATAAGAGCACTGTATACAGACTGAGAATGCTCCTACGCAACGCCCTAATATTGTCTACGACACCGCTTGAGACCGAAGGGCCTTTTGTCACGTATCATAAACATTTAGATCTTTAAAAGTAATATATACTTCCTAGTAAGGCGTTAGATTAATTTTTGTTATATCTAACTGACTGATAAATCTAACACACTTGTCGATCTCTTATGATTGCGTAGAGATGTGCCTTCCTCGCGTATAAAAAAAATAAAGAAGAGTTTATAATTGAAATACCATCTTTTAATTTATTACATGAATTCGAATAGTGGGACATGAAGGGAAGCCTGTATTATGAATTCCTTGATCCAGGAGAAACAGTGACCGCAATCAACAGCAACTCTTGAATTTGAATGACGTCGTCGAAAGAAAAAGGCCATTATCTGGACAACGCAAAAAGAAAGTCGATACTGCAGGGGCAAAAGATGCAATTTTCTCACTGGATTGGGAACTTTTACCGCATGCGGATTACTCCCCTGATATGTCACCTTCGGATCGTCACCATTTCCGATCGCTATATCGCTACAAAACTCTCGAAGACGTTCGAAAATGTCTACGCAGACGAGTACATTACGTCAAAGCCACCGAGTTTTTATCGCGACAGAATTCGTAACAGAAAAGTGGCGAGAAATCATGAAAAACAACGATTAACTTTTTATACCTTTTTCTAAATAAAATTTTTACTTTACCAAAAAAATCGGAAAGAACTTATTTCTACACGTAATAACAGAAAGAGGATTTACGATCGATCGTTCCACTTGGAAATTACCCACCTTGGAACGATCTCGATCGAAACGTTCATCAAGCACGAATAGGTAAGTTTCTGTTGGACGATAGCAATTCGGTTTTGCACATTGTACATTCAGTAGAGGGAATATAAATTATTTTGCCGGGAAATGATCCGTTCGCTCGGTGGTTCGCTTTCGCAGCGAATGCCGTTTGAAGAAGAGGATAAGGTAAGAAGGAAATAAAAAGAAGGGAGCGAGTACCAAGAATCCAACACCGGTTGGCCGCCACAGGCAGGAACAGACGATCCAGCGGTGGCAGGAGATGGAGTGTGAAACATCGGCCCATCTTTCCTGCCCTTCTTGCGCGCGATCCACGCGGCCTATCGTGCCTCGTAGTTGGATGAATCCTATCTTGGCTAACGGACGACGGCACCACCGTGGAGATTCACCTCGAGACGAAGATTGCTCGTGGGAGAAAACATCGAGCGAACATTTAACAACTACTTCTGCGAGAAAATGATATCGTAAAATCCAGATAAAATCGGAAAATATTTTATTTCATAATTCAGATATCTCGAGAGTGTTTGCTCTGGAAATCGTTTGGCAGCCGATCGAGTTGATATAAAAATCGGTCGAAAATAACAAGTATTTCACATTGTTATCGGACTATTAAAGAAAAGTCACGTCACGACGTTACCGCGTTGAAAACTTTAACCTGATTCTTCTGTTTGCTTGATAATGGACCGATCGTCGTCGCGAATCTTTCCTTATGGTCTCCAAACTTCTCGATCCCGATATATATATACGCCCACTTGCTCGCGGGAGGGAGATCTCGTCGTGTGGGTGAAAGAAAACACGTCACAATACGTGCATACGTGTACGCGTGGAGAAAGATGGGTTACATATCGAAGATACGGAGATACACGAGATAATGTATACCGGGAATGTCGGTGTACGAACCTACTGGCCCACTATGTAGGCCGCGTGCACTCTCGCGGGCCATGCGTCTTTGGGAAATACTTTCGAGGGTGAGGAAGGTAGGATTGCGGCGACAGAGAGTCGTCGATTCGTCGAGGTTTTAGGCGATAACTTGGCACAATCGATTGATTCGCAACGATGCACTTGGTGTAAAGGTAGCTTCGTGAAGAAATGCTAGCATAGAGGAAAGTCTTAAGCGGCTGAGATTTGAGATTCGACGAATTCGAAGGATAAAGTGGAAGCTGTTTTCGTTTGGTTCGATTTTCAGGACTCAGATATTAGGAATTTTTTACTTTTTATTTTTGCGACGAAGTCATTTTTAGTGTGACTCTTTGGACGAGTTTCTTCGCGTCCCAATCAAGATGTTAGCGATAACGTATTTTTAAGGGTCGTCGAAGGCAATTATTAGCAGATTAGACTGTGTTGTCAGAGCGAGTGATTTTGAGGGTAGGAAATCTAGAGATGCCTTACTTAAAGTGTCAAATGGACGACACTAACAATAAGTCGCGAGGTATCTTGCTCGTAGATGGAAAAGGGTTAACCCTTCAGATCAGGGTTAACCCCGAATCAGATTCGACATAAGAATTTTTGCCGTCAGATATCATGTAATGATAGAATTATAGAATACTGAAACTTGGTATTTTGAGTGCGGACTAACTGATAATTGATAATAGATATCGATCAATATAGTCACCCTCCAATTCTTCGTGAGTGTCGATTAGACTTGAAATATTCGAAGTCTATTTAATTACCGAGCCAACTGAAAACGCTCGCAAATTCCCTTTAATTCCTCCAAGACCATGATAGTATCCACGAGTCAAATGAACAACATCAACCTGACAAAACGATGCGTCCCGAGGTACACGTCGACGAGTAACACTGGACGATAATTCAACAAGCAGTTATTTATCGGTAATTCGACGGTCGTTCCAATATCAGCAGGTAAGTGACCGAAGGGTCGTGGCAAAGGGAAAGACAACGGGGGGCACGAGGCAAAAGAGGAAGAGAAAGAGGGGTTGGTGGAGAGAAGAAGGAGAAATCGAGAAATGTGGGACGAGGGGTGCCATTAATTTGGCAGCCGTTGTTCGACTCGCCCACTGGACCTTTCGTCTCTCCCTCTACGGAGATCTTAGCCTACGTCCGAATTCCTTGGCTAACGCTCCAACTGCACACACATACACCGTAATATAAGTTCTCTGTCCCTCCTCTTATCGTTCCACCTTCGTTCCTCCTCTTACTCTACACGCTGTTCTTTAGTTTCCTTGTTTTCTTCCACCTTCCCCCGCTTTTTCCTACAAAACCCGCTTCACCACCCCGCCGGCACGTTGCGATTCCTGTTCCTTGACTCTTTATTGCTTCTATCAACGTGCCCCGGTTGATTTATACATCTATATGTTCCGTTCCGCTCTGTTCTGCAAAGAGAGCAGAGAAGGGCGAGCCAGAGGTCTGGCAAACGTGTGCCTCCTCTCCTTCCTCGGCGTAGTGTAGCCGCGGCTAGGTTGCGCAGCAAGGGACCCACCTTTGCTTCTCGTGCACACAGGGTGGATATAATATTATCGCCGCGAATAAGCAGTTGCAGCGTCGCATACATCTAAACGTGGTGCGCGCGTATTGTATCGGGCGAATACGTTTCACTGCGACCGGGTAGAAATCATTCTTATGCGGCTGGTCCCGTTGCGAGCGAGCTCGAGAACCACCGAGACCGGATATTGTATTCATATATCGAGCCACGTCCGCAATAGCTTCGTAATTATTGCACCCTTCGTATTTATTTTTCTCTGCCGAGAGACAGGTATCGCGTTTCGCGAATTCAGGTGTTGCTCGTGTGTCAGGGATGTTATTAACCGTTTCAGTGCCAGATCGCACCTCTCCCGTTTTCACTGCCTAAAAGTGCCAGTTGACCGTCGATTTCGGCCCGTGGTTTCGTCGGTGCGTTGCACCCTTCGTATTTATTTTTCTCTGCCGAGAGACAGGTATCGCGTTTCGCGAATTCAGGTGTGTCAGGGATGTTATTAACCGTTTCAGTGCCAGATCGCACCTCTCCCGTTTTCACTGCCTAAAAGTGCCAGTTGACCCGTCGATTTCGGCCCGTGGTTTCGTCGGTGCGAGTCTGTACCGTTAGCTCGGCCGCGCCGCTTCGCACTTTTCGACGTGAAACGGAAGAAGCGCGATTGTGCCGCGTGGCACTTTTCAAAAAGAAACGAAAGAAGCGCGATCACACCCTTTGGCACTTTTCGACGTGAAACGAAAGAAGCGCGCTCGCGCTGCATGGAATTTTCGCACGTGAAACGAAAGAAGCGCGATTGTGCCGCGTGGCACTTTTCAAAAAGAAACGAAAGAAGCGCGATCGCGCACCCAGCATTTTTCGACCGGATTTTCACAAAAACTCGTAACCCTCAAACGGTCAAAACGTTCACCAGTGAAAACACAGTCAAACGAACACTTCGGTGCTCTTACAATACACACACATGCACGTATGTACAAAACGTTGTTCCCGGTGGTTCGCGTGGAAAGCCAACATCGAGAACAGCCTTGCAAACAGTTTAAACGGCTAATCGCTGGTATATCGAAGCGGTTAAGACTTTGTTCACGGAACGGAAGATTAAACAGGCGACAAGAAGCCAAGCTCGATCGACCAGAGCCCCATGTTACTCTAACGTTCTACTTGCTTATTTTTTCTCTTTCTTCTTTTTTCCCCTTGCACCGCGTTCCCCGACGTGGGTCATTCGGCGGGGGCTGGTGTCTCGCGTGGCTTCGCGTGCTAATCCGTTAAGCGCGATCCTCGTGTAAACCCGAAGAGCTTCGGGATCGGATCGGTGCCAAGGCAAATACGAGTTGTTAAATACGCCGTGCACCACGTGGGGCGATAACAACCTACTACTCATGTTCGATACGCGTTACGTGCCACAGGGAGCTCGAATGCCGCGTACGTAACGCGAATAACTTGCCCCACGCTCGACCGCCTGCATGCTCGTTTCTCGCGAGCCACCCAGCAACTCCCTTTTCTCCGTCGCCGTATCCGCGTTCCACGCACGCCTCCTCCTATACCCGCGAGTTTAAGCAAACGATGCAGCTAGAGAGAAGAAGGGTTGCGCCGCGCTTCGAGCTCGCCGGCGATCCAACAGCTCTACCTCTTCTCCCCTTTCGTACACCAACAACCCATCGAACGAGTTTCTAAAGGCCGGAGATAATTGTCTATCGAATCGAAGCGCGATCACCGGGCGTTTAAGCACGCCATACTGTACGTTCCTCTTACGAGCTGGTTCGATAAGACGCGTTTGTGTAACTGTGCTTCTAAATAGTCGTCGCGTGATACCATGTGGACGTGAGAGGTTCAGATTCGGTTGGGTTAATCGAGTTATACGCGCAAGGGGAAAATCGCGGAGGAAGTGTGCACGAAAGGCCTTGACACGAGTGGATTCTCTTACAATATCAATGTAAACGCTATTTATTAATGAAAAATATATGTATCGTACTACGCGTTTTTTCTCCGAAGGACGCGAAGCTCCTACCTATTTAAAAAAATCCTTAGGACCAGAGTAGCCCTACGTCGATTAAAAGAACCTCACAAGAAGTACAATCAGCAAAATTAAATTAGAGGCAGATGAAATATTGTGATCGCCGATTCACAGACAATCCTGTATAATTTAATACACTAATGAGCAGTGACAAGTGGTAATTAATTTCGAGAAGTGATCTCTCTGGTGGTCGATTAGGAAGTGTCGCTCCATTTCTAGGAATACACAACTAATTTTCTTCACGACTCATTAAAATTAGACCAACTCATATTGCCCCTTTGTCTCGTCTTCCCATCTATCCACCTAATAAGCATACTAATGAGTAACTGTACGCACTTCTTCCTCGAGTTCCCTCTATCGCGCGCAACAGTTAATCTGGTACAATTTGCATCGGTGTACTTTAACGTCATATGCTAGGAGAATCGTAAAAAAATGCTCGGAATTCAATCTACTCCGACCGGAAGATCAAGGGATTAACCTCATCAACCAAATGAGCCGCGCAGTCGGCTAAGATTCTCCCTCTCCGCGGTCTTACCACGTAATAAACTAATGTCTCAGGTGCTGAGTTACCTCGTACGCCTAATTTCCGCCGCGACGATACACGTCGCCGCCTCTTTATACCAAACTACGACAACGCATCTCGAACCACCCTTTCCCTCGGTTTACCTTGGCGTGGAGTATACGTCAGCGGTAGCTGGAATCGATGCCTCCGTACAATTTCCCCCCCGATGCTCGGCCCAATATCTCTCTGCTCGGTTGATAGGGCGTAATTAGTAGACAGGATGAACGCGTTCCCGTACGCCATGAATTTCACCGTGGTGAAAAGTTAACGAGTAGGAAAATGAAAAATTCGCCGCTTTTAACCCGAGGCTCGATCGACGATATTATCGCCGTTTAAACGCAACGAAGCCGACGGTTCGCTCCGCGGATAGCAGCGGCCCAGGTTGCTGAGTAACGACGGTGAACCCTTGCGCCACGGGCATAGATCTGGACGCGTGTATTCGATCGGATTACCAGAGGGGGATCAAAGATTCCGCCTGGAGCGGTTCGATCGCCGCGATCGTTAATTATTGATCGAACAGAGCCGGTGGAATAAGGGGAAGCCGGCTAGGTCCGGCGATGCGTCTTCTTGAATTGTACAAAGTATCGCACCGCGGCGCACTTGTTGCGCATCCGCGCGCGTTCCTATCGTAACGATGTCGGTGTACTCGCGCCCTCGACAGCCTCTCGACGAACGATACAGTAGAAGATCGCGAATCGATACGCAATTATCGTCCCCGGCGACCCGTTACCCCGTTGTCGAGGTCTCTGTAATAACGATAAATCCGCGGACAGGCCGTCGTAAAGTGTCCACGACTCGGCCAATAAAGCCCGGGTAACACGAGATTTTTCGTATATATATATATAGGGTAGCAGCGTCTAATATATAAGATTGAATACCAAGGACAATTAATTACGCTCACCGCGGAGACCGATTTCTGCCCTCGTCGTATTTCCTTAATTCACGAGCCTCGTCGAAAATATTACTTTTCTCAGAGGGGCGGGTGTGTGGAGGCGACACGTGAGGCCGAGGGAACGCGAGACGGAAACCGACGAGCGCGTCCACGTTTGGTCTCGCACGGGCATAAAGCACGCGTGTGCTGTGCGCGCCGTCCCGAATTCCTCGAAAGGGAACGGTGTGCGTGCTACGTCATACGAGACCTGCCTTCGGGAACGCTGTATGATATGTTTAATACCAGGATCACCGGCCGTCCTCTCACGTCCACGTTACCTCTCTACTTTTCTCTCGTTCTCACTCTCGGTTTTACCTGCCTCTTCCAACGCCCGCCCCGCTACACCCCCGCCCTGCCCTGTTCGCGGTTATTAATGGCAGCATCGCGGAGCGGTCACCACCCAGCGCAAGAACCGGAGATGGCACCGATACTATTTCATACTTTATTTATTTACACGCAACCCGACGCACGATCCGCCGCGGATAGCGTTCCTACGGTCGGACACGAATTTATGAAGTGTGGCGAGGAAAGAGGAGCTTTCCGCTCGTTCTCGCGCTCCGTTTCCAAGCGTCGCCCCGAGCGGTTCCGCTCTCCTCCCGTTCGAACCGTGTAGTTTCGTCTAATCACGATGATCGATAGAGACAAATGGAGTACACCGCGAGTTACCGCGCCGTCAGTTAGTTGGCACTGTGTAAATTAAAACGCACCTTCGAGCAGAGATTACGCAGGAAGATTGCAGTGGAACGTGTTCTTTGTTACTCACCTGAAACAGAAAGAAAGGATATTTCGATTAGAACGTTAGTTCACGTGGAAATGTATCTTTGTTTAATGAATTAAAGAGGTTTTTTGTTGCTCGGCTCGTAAACAGAAGCCCTCGATAATTATACGGCGGTATAAATGTGCCGACAGTATACTTGCGGGGAAAATATACGTAATTACGGGAAGAGAAGAGTGTACTCAGAAGGAAGAAAACCGCGCGTCGTAAATGTCGCGGTAGCCTTTCGATGAAATTAGATAATTGTCCTTTAGAGGACGTGGCAACGAATCACATAGACATGGCTACCGGGACAGGTTGTTTTTTTTTCCACCCTGAACACGGCTCGTTAGACGCCAGTTTGCGAAAGCGATACGCGGCGCGTCCCAACGCGAAAGTAATTAGCGGTAGCCATCGCTGTAATATCCGCGTCTCTGCAATTATCTGGCGTGTACAGCTCGGTAGTTATAGCTCGAGCGTATTCAAGGCTTCCCGCAGAAACCCACAAACTTGATGCTCTTGTGGCGTCCGCTTAGGGTGGGAACTAGAGCTACCGGTCATTCTGGACCAGTCTTCGACGACAGAGACGCCAAAGGCGGCGAATTAATGCCAAAGCCAGAGACTCATCTGGCTACTTCCTGTTCGTACCTACTCAAATGCGTAACACACCGCGACGGGAACACGCGTTTCCTCTAAATTAACCATGTGTAGGTTTAATCATGGCAGATGAATCTGTAGAAACTGTGTTTCGCTGCTTTCAGGAAGTAAGTTACTTCAAGCGAGAGTTTTATCGTAAAGCTACTCTCGGAATTTTCTTGCTGGTGAACTGTACATTCTTATCTTTGAGATCAAAGTAATCGTGCTGTATGGAAATAATGAATTACCTATCCTCTTCGTGATTTGTACACGTATGATATATTTAGGCTTCACTGGAGAAATTTTAGTTGGACACCTTCGCTGTCAGTGAAGAATTACAGAGAGCTAACACAAAATTTTGAAAATATTAATTTTTTGATATATGTTTGTTAGGAAATTTTAGTTTCTCGACGCTCTGTATTTCTCATATGCCTCACTTTCCCTCTCAAAGTCTTCAGACACTCGTATCTAACATTATCTTCTCCAATTTTTACATATACACAGATATCACAGAAAAACTGGAAAGAGCTGAAATCTACCTCGAACATATCTAGTTCACGTCAAGTCCACCATTGTAATCCATGAAATTGTTGCCAAATTGTTACCAAAATCTTCTAAGGTCTTGGGTTGGAAATCTCCACGATTTCCAACAGAAGCCTTGTTTCCCCATTGTCGAACATCCCCGAAACCGAAGAGTACTTCAGAAAGCGGCTGGCAAATGGATATAAGGAAACGTTTGACGAGGTACTAAAACAACAATAATATAAAGTTTAACGTAGAGCAGACGTAAATTACAGTACGGCATCGACGTCGTTCGGGACCTGCACCGTCCACTAACAGAATCGTTTCTAGTGGGCTGACACTGGAGAGGTTCCGAGTGTCGGCCGTCTGGGAAGCAGAACCTTCTCGAAATTCCAGTGGGTCAGGCTGTGGATCAACGGAACTTGGAATCCGGTACATTAACCGACCACAAAGCGTACACCAGTGCGCCGCGAATCGCTCGTAAACCGTGCAAACATCGTTCGCGACGCTTCCTTTCTACGACCACCTAACTCCTCTTAACTGTCGCGTTTAAATGGCATTCTTTGCTTCCTCCTGGCAAACTCGAGCATCGTACCAAACCGTAGCCCATTAAGGGAACCAGCTTTTTTCCACCGATATTTATTCTGTCCACGTCACTCTAAAGGAAAATGCGCAACGGAGATGGGGAGGAGAGGTAGGAAATCTTTTGTCGACGTAGAGTAACCGCGGCGGTCTTCAAAGCCAACGTTCGATCGATAGGGAGGAATGCTCTTTCTTACGGCTCTGGTAATGTACTTATCATGACGTACATTACGTCCTGGCAGCCCGTTCGACTTAAACCTTTGCACCGGTACCCGGCATTGTAAGCGAGCGTCTCGAATTGCACGTGCGACGCAATTCCATCAAATTTCTCTGATAACACGATCGAAAATATATATATATCGTCGCCTTCAATATCCTCAAACGACCAACCGGTACATACACACATACGTACCCACTCTTTCTCGTCTCTCGAGCGTTCCGAGATCTGAAATCGGAAGAAACGTAATTCGGAAAAATACATCGCCGAAGAGATACTCGATTTCGTTTCGACGACTGTCCAAGTAATTTTAGGTATTGCTGACCCACATCGTGGGTAGTCAGACGTATCTACCTTTGAGCTCGAACTTTGTCATCTGGACCGACCGATAATTGTTCCTACGTGATCTTCTAAAATCAGAATCCTCGGCAATCTCTACGCGCTGAAATAACGTAAAAAAGGAGGTTAAGTGGCTATTCGTATCTAACGGACACTCCGTCTAACCGGAAACGAAGGATGAAGAAAAGCGGCGTAGAAAGCGCTGTGGTTGGCGAACTTTTTACAGGCACTTCTATCCTTCTTTTAAAGCAGAAATCAAATCGGTAATGGCTCTATCCGAGGAACGAAGCGCGGAATAGCCCTTTTTGTCGCGGACCAAGCACACAGGGAAACGTATCTATTACGGACGGAACATCGTTCCCAACCCGTGTAGGCTGTGGACGTATAAATCCTACCTGAACGATAGAGACAGATAATCTCCGCTCCCGTACAACTTGTACGTAGAAAATTGAATATAACGGGTAAGGTGGAACAGCGACTTTACGCCGCCTAGAAGATTTCACGAATCCACCTGGAGTTGGTATACCTCCCATCGCGGCTCGAAGCGTTGCTGGAAACGTAGAAGGAAAGAAAAGAGAGAAGAGCCGGCTAGCTAGCTAGCTGGAACGGGGTATATAAAACGTAACAGCGAACGGTGGGGTATTTACATAAAAATTTGAACGGGCCGCATTAGCATCGGAGAAGCTCGGGATAATACAATAAATCGTTCGAGTGGTACGGTGGATCGTGATCGGGCAGAGGAAGAGGGCGGAATATTCGACAAGGTCCGCGAGCGAAGAAAACAACGACGAGCGATCGGTTTCATTGCGATGCGGCCACGATGTGGTCGCAGTCATCTCAGCATCGAATATATATATACCTGCTGGAATTCCTCTACGGATCAGTAGCTTCGCGATAGGCAGTACAGGTACCGGTTATGTCACGGTATGCTCGAATACCCCGCGGGTCGAATCGCTACACCGCCACGTACGACATCCGCACCGACCGGGACACTCTCTGTGCGGCAAACGAAACGAGGCGAGAGAGGGACTTTCGCGACGTGGTAGCACCAAGTGCCAATAATATCTTCGCGGCACGTCGTGTCGGCGAGATACACACAGGATCCAGGTACATATCGAGACCTGGCGATAGGTAGTTCACTCCCATTCGTTGGTAGGCTGTACGCAAGTGGAAGACTGGGTGAAAAGAAAGTAAAACGAGCGTGGTTGGCACAAGGTGTCTCTCTTAACGACCCTACGACGAGGAGACCTGGGTATGCAGCCGGTCTCGAGTACCAGAAAAAATATTTCCAATCAAGAATGAACGCGGCCCTGGTTGATATTCGAGCATGCTTGTCGAACGCGGGATACTCGGATGACCGATGGTCGATCGTTATCGGGGACAGGTATCGGCGAGATACGCATACGAATAGCGGTACTCGTTTCGCGAATTTCTCGGTGCAGAGGTGCGTAAGATGTCTGGACGCGGGTGGATCCATTGTGTTCGACTGCTTATCGCTAGGATCAGGTAGAATCGATAGGCTCTCTACGACTATGACTTTCGGTTCCGCCATGGGTAAGCACGGTGATTTATAAGCGGCGTCACGGAACACCGCGGACAAATTTGCAGCCCCGTCCGGATGGGATCATTTGAACGCGGAAATATGTAAATGTTATTACACACGCGGTTGAGGAAATGTTTGACTTCGTCGCGGCAGCGACAATGTTCAATTCGATTTGACGTTGAAACATTGCGTACCGGAGAATTGGAATTTTTTTATTGCATTACGATTCTTCGGGATAGCCCCTTAACGCTCAGATTTTTTCATAATTTTGCCGAATAAGATCAAGTTTATCTTTCTTTGAATTATTTTCTAGGTGAATTTATTTTCTGCGTGCAGAAATAAATTGCCCATGATTTATAATGCTGTAACTTACTTCTCCTTTGCCGTAATGGACAAGATAACATGAAGAGTGAAAGAAAATAATTTTTAAAAAGTGCACTTATTGGACGATTTGCCGACCACGTGTGAGTCACTGGCATAAAAGTTAAGGGAAGTTAACTGTCTAAATTTATATGACTTTGGTAAAATTTGATCAAATTTCGTGAAGATATTCTCACATGAAAAACGCTGCATTGTTCACGAGTGAAAAAATTCGCAGAAAGAATTTCACCCAGGTGAAAAATACGTTGATGCACGAACCCATATGAAACGCAACAAGGTTGCAAGTATTAATCACCGGCGACGAAGGGGGAGAAAAGGGTCGCGAAGTCGACGGTAAAGCTGCTCGACAGAATTCCGACCGACTGAGGTCAGATACACTGAACGCAACATGCCGCAAACATTTATATACAAGGGGTGCTGCACGCACACCAGGACAGAGCCGATGTACGCAAGTGTTGCAGACACTGTGGGAGCGAAACAGGGTGGTGTAAGTAGGGGTAGAAATAGAGAGGAGGGATACCACTTACACCCTGCCACGGTGGTCGTGTAATTATGTCGTGATTTATAATGATGGCGGCCAGTCGCCGGTGCGCAATTCATCTACTAAATGAAACCGCCCGAACCTTGTCACGGCGAGTTCGTCACAGAGGCGAAGCCTCAACTTTTATTCGTATAAATTGCACGTATCACCGTCACGCGGAACCGCCTAGCGTAAACAAAAACGTGTAATCATATTTTAAATTGCTTCGATGCTGTCGCGTTCGTAGATTGGTACGAATTCGTTGAAACATTGTCCCCTCTTATCTTTACCCGAACTTCTCATTTCCACTCGAACGTACAGTTGTAATTTAAAATCTTTCAAATACAATTATTTCACTTCGGTAGAGATTTATTCGTTTCGACCGATCTCCAGCCTGCGGGGGATATCTCTAATTTTTGCACGCGAGGAAAAACACGACTTAGAATGAATGATAATGAGGATTGATGACAACGCGTTTACCACCCCGTTCGTAGCCGCAAAGGGCCACACCGCGAGGGTTAGGAGAGAGTGTTCGCGTGAGAAATAGCGTATCGCTGGATGAGCAAATAAAAATGACGCTCTTTATCAAATCGCGCTTTCCTCTTCAGCCGCAGCTGACCGTCGATCACACGCGGCGGCGGCGGCGCGGCGGCTCGATCCAACGGCGGACGGTGGCTCATCAATCGTGGCCGGAGCCATGAACGAGCTCGAAAATGTGCAAGCTTGAATTTTTCCAGGATGAATCGTCTCTTCCTCCTCCTACGGTCTGGCAATAGCTGCCGTTTTACGTCACCCTTGGAAGTCGTTTAAACGCGACCGCTTATACGACAATGAGATACTCGCTTCCATTCCACGGAGGCGAAGTCGCCTATTTACGATCCACCCTTAAAGCCTGAAAGAACCTCGTATATCAACTACTGTTTAATTTCCATTCATACGCGACGTCGTTCACGTCCTACGAAATCCTCGAGCCGTCGTTTAACGCGATATATCCGTCTGGATGGGACCGTTTCCCTTCGAATAGGGTTGCCAAAGACAAACGCGTTCCGCTGGCTATCGATCACCGATAAGGTGTCACCAAATCAATAGCGGAGACGTCGTAATCCAGCCTGGCTGTGTAACAAGTGCATCTTCCCTTGTTCAGTTGATAGATAACGGGGATTCGATAGATCGGTGTACTGCTCTATCGAGAAAGTTCTAGGACAGATTAAGTAAAGTACGCCTTTTAGCTCATCTAGCGAATTTTGTTTTAACCCTTCAATTGAGTGAAAATAGTGTCCTCGTAGCAAAAGCTTCAGTCTGAGAAGTTGAAAAAGAAAAGAGTTGCGTTGTACTTGTGAGAGGATAAAAAAATCCGCGAGTTCCCAAAATCCATAAGATATTCTCCCATAAATTGGGTCATTTTTTGAGGATCGAATCATGCAATCTCTTTTTGACACCTAAATAATATTGTTCAATGACTCTTTGATCAGTCAGCAAGAATTTTCTGTGTACTACATCGAGGTAATCGAGGAAAAAATTGATCTCGGAGCTTTTTGAACAAAGTACATACGAGGAGTGACAGTAAAGTTGCAAGTTTCGAAGTAAAAGTTTCGCGAATAATTTCGGAGTTGAAGTTTCCCAGAATAATTTCGAAGTTAAAGCTACCAGAATAATTTTGTGTCCGTCAAAGTAGCAACAATGTAAACAGTTACGTCCCCTCGCTGTGGTAGCTCGAACACCCTTTTACCTGCAAAGTTAAACATTTTCAATCGAGTAAAACGCCATCGACCTGAAATTACTTTGTCCTGAATTCAGCCATTCTAGCGAGAGTTTCCAAATTTAAAATCGATTATAACATTCTAGCACACCTGGTAACAGCCTGATTTATCCTCTCGTGTAATTTTCGTTATTTCCTCAAATAAAAGGAGTCAGGAAAATCACCAAGTTTCAGTCAATTTCTAAAATTTAAAATATTACGTGTACAAATTAATTTGATGCCTTTTCTTAGGAACTTCAATCTGTATTTACAAAAATATCAAAGATAATTTTAACGTTCCATCATTTTGGATGACCACTTTTCCACTTATCGGGAAACTAACGAATTCCCTCTCTAAAAAAAATATGACGGTTTCGAGTGGATAAGGTTGTCAAGACTGTGACAAAAGGCACCAAAATAATTTGTATACCTAACAACACAATCTGTACCATATTATGTACCACTCTCTTAACCATACTGCGTTCTTCGTTTTGACTGTACACTTAAAACTTTTGGGTCAAAAAGGATCTAAGACCTTACGTGAGGCAATTTTTGTTTCCAACGCGACATATGAACCTAGACAATAAACGTTTAAAATAATGTTAAGGAACGTAAACTTGATAACAGCAAAAATGACTAAAAATATAAAAAGGCGGTGGGTCAAAAATGACCCGAACACCGCTCTAGGGTTAAATGCGAATATCTCCCATCAGTATAATTTTGAAAAACGAATACCAGCCTTTTGAATGCAAACATCTCTCATCGGTTTAATTTTCAAAATAAAGCTGTCAAACCAATTATTCTCCAAACTGTATTGTCACACCTATTACATAGTAATCGACGTACGTCGCTACACACACCTGCGCTGCAGTCAAAAGTTAGATCTATCCGTGGCGGAGCTGCGTTCGGTAATCTGAGATTGGTTTCGCCGACCACTTTGACTAGCAGAAGTCGCGATGCGCCCAGACGAGCTTCGAGATTGACTACGAGCAGCGTTTCAACGATAGAACGAACCGGCTGTATTACGCAGTTCCCCACCTCGCAGCACTCAACGATCCTAACTGACGCCACACGGTAGTAGAGCTAGCAGAGTTGCGGCACCGTGAGCTGTTCACCCAACTGCGTTGATTACACTCCAGGACTCAGACAGTGATATCCTCCCTACCAGAACCTACATCCCTCTTGTCTCTTCTTATCGTTCCGAAGATTCTCCATTCTCTCCACTTCTTACTCTTATCCTTTTGCCGTCTATACGGTATCTATGGGCTGGTCTTCGCCTAATCCTTGCCCGTTTCATCCTCGTTACGAAGCGTTCACCTATAATTTCTTTCTTTCGCCAAGCTTCCTTCTGAAAGTCTCCGTAACGCTAAGTGCCCTCCTTCTTTCTCCTTCAACCTGTCTCTCCCTTCTTCTTCTTCTTCTTCTTCTACTTGTTCGTCGTCTTCCACTTCTTCACCCTTCCTTTCTTCGTCGACTGGGTTCCCTCGTAGCCTCGTCGTTCAGACGTTCTATGTTTTTTTAAGTAGGTGGGATAAGGTCGTTAATGAAATTCCCTTCTGGCCGGGGCGAGCGGTACCTCTCGGCTAGTTCCTCGCTGTTTTTCATCGGCAACCACGCTGAAAGGGATCTCCTAGGGTGGACTGTAAGCGGTGTGTCCCCCGGTTTTTCGTCCGACGGAACAGAAGAGAGAGGCGGAGTACACGTGGTCGAAAACGTCACGAGTCTACTCGAGATTGGCCGGAGCTTCTTTTCACAATGATCCTCATCCCACGTCTTCTTTTCCCCCACATATCTCCCTCCCCCTGTCCTCGACAAGGTAGCCGCGCAAATGATCCGAAACGAGCAAAACATTCGGTAACCTATTACCTGTCGTTATTACACTTATTAGAACCGGGGAAAGCAGGAACAATGCGGAAGCTCTTTGGTAGATTTCGAGGACGGTCACGGACGTTGTAGATAGGCTCCATTTGCCCGTTAATTGCTCGTGAAGTTTATCGCGCTCCTTAATTAACGCGGTAAATCAACGCCGGTACGAGAGTATATGATATTTCCTGATTCCTCTGTTCACAGGCCAGAGACCGGTCTCGTACCATGCCTGTTATCGGGACGAAGCCGCACGCGCGCGCACGCGCTCTCCCTTCCTACCTGCCTGAAATTGCGAAACTAATGAACGGCTATATTAAAAATATTCTAACGCGAGAACGATCAAAGGGAGAGAAAAATATACGGAAGACACAGGAGGTAGAGAAAAATAAAAGGAGAAGGAGAAAGGAAATAAAAAAAGAAGAAAAGGGGTGAGAAAGGAAGCGGCCAGTCGCAGCAGACTTTTTCGTAATTTAGTCGACGCTTTGTTCAATTGTACTCCATTGTTCCCCGCGTATTTGCCATTGTGGAACGAAATGCATCGAGAACGACGGGAGATTTTATTAAAAATGTTCCCTTTCGTTGAGCCACGTGCCCGACCGCCCTGTGTTTCACGAGCGTACTCTACAAACACGTAGTTAATCGAGAAAAATCAGTGCGTAAACGAGGAGGTATGCGCGTCGCGACGCCACCGAGCGTACACCACTCCCTGGTTCTCGGCCCGGCGCGGCCTGGCGTGGTTGTAGCGCGGCGCGACACGCGCGTATGATTTGCATCGGCGCAGAGAATACACACGGTGTAATAGAGCACCGAGGCCGAGCAATTAAATTCCAATTTAATAAAGGCACCGGGGGAATGTCGACGCCGCGGCGAAGTTTCATTTCAACGGAGGGGGCTGCTGGCCTGGAATCCTGAGCGTGCGACCGCGTCTGCCCCGCGATGGTATGTGCACACACGCTCACCGGTTGCGTTTCGCGATACCAACGAGACGAATCAATCACTGTTCCTCCCCGGCAAAGCGATCGCAATGTTGCTATTCGATGCTCCGCGGCGACCAGCGGATAGTCGAACGAACCGTGATGGAGGAGCGAGAAAAAGAATTCCTTTGAACGGCCGACGATCGAATTCGAATCGAACCGAATAGATTTGTTCTACCTTATGACACTCGCGGACGAGAAACAACGGAGTTTCGTTAATCAAAGAGGGGATTTTCGCGATCTTATGTATGCCGGGAGATTGAATAGCAAAACCAGACCATCCCTTATCGTATCTCGAAAACATCTTTCCGAACAAGCTAGCGGAGTGGACAGACACGCAGGCACACAGTGCACGGGGAGAAAACGAGGCGAGAGCGATTTGACAGATCGATCGGGCTAATCCGCGACAAGCAGCGACCATGTAACGGTACGTGTGGTCGTTCGTGTCTACGACAGATCGGAGGATCTCGAGAAGCGGTGTATAGATGGAAGTGAGAGAGTAGAGCTTGAGAACAGGATATAAAGGAACGATTCGGAAGCAATTCGGTAAGTACATGTCGATTTATGTCCGGCAATCGCCGATAGCTCACCTCCGCTATTTTCTACCCCCACCCTTCAACCAAGGGGTGCTCCCTTTCTCGAGCCTGCTCGTCGTTAGATCGTCGAGGGAGACACGCTGCTCGAGAGAGAGAGAGAGAACCGCGAATGTTATTGTACGAGAACGTCGGTCGTTTCCAGGCTCCCCTTCATATTTTATACACCCGGTATATAACGTGCGGAAGAACGTCCCTGATGGTCTATCTTATGACGTTATTTGCGGAGTGGCTCGAATTGATGGGCCGTCCGTTGTCGATCCGTTTACCCGCGTCTTTCGTACACTCCGTACACCACCGGGTCTAGGCTGGGTAAACTTTGTCACAGACGAATTACGAGCAGTCCTTTCTCCCTCTCTCTCTCTCTTCTCCCACGGTAGAAGAGATGATAAACACGATTCGAAGTTGCACTTGTTTCGGGGTTTCGAGAAATACCGGCGGAATGTTCGATTCCATTTACCATCTGAATCGTAAATATCCCGCGGAGTGGGGTAGAGAAGAATCGCGTGGTCGAAGTGAAAAACGACGGGGTTCGTGTTCAATTTATTAAGTTCCATCGTGTTATACGTTTGGCCGCGAACGAGGAGAGATCGCGCGAGCGCCGCGCACTTAATACTATTACTCACGAGACAGCGATTTCGTTGATGACGATGATTGATATTCCCTCTCGAGCGTGCCGGTTTCGCTGTCGTCATCGCGTACACCTCGACGCTCGGGCAAACGCCATTCACCGGAGCAACGGTGCCGCGAAGCGTTTTCACGCGAACACGCCGCTTTCATTCGTGAGTGACACCGCACGTCGCTCATCCCCAATTTTAACGTCCCTTTAATTATCGATTATTACGCTTTTTGACCCGTAATAGGCGGCAGCGGTGGCGCGCACACACCAAGGTATGCAGATTATTCAGCGGAGTTGCAGCTGTTGAATAATCCTGCCGGCCACTGATGGGCCAATGTTTTTCGTACCCGCTATCCCTCATTTGCTTTATCTCTGATTCTGACTAAGACTAATGCGAGCGATTCGCCTGATCGTTTGTAACCCCCTCTGACCCTCGCACTCTCGATCCAGAGCTAGCACTCATTTACCCCCGGGAGCCACCCTCGTCTCCAGTCTTTTGCCGGCTAACAGGCTGTCATTTATCCGCCACGAACCGATGTCTGGCTAGTACGGACTACTTCGTGGAAATGTTCCCATCGTTCATCGTGAGTCGATGCAAGACGCTCGCTTCGACTCCGCTCTATTCCACTTTTTAGCGTTATCATTTTTTTGCAAGTTAACAGAAAACGTCGAACGACTAATAAAACATCTTTCTTTAACCCTTTCCATAGCTACACTTCTTAGACAGGTGCTTATAAATTGTTTCAAATAAATTTCAATTTTCCGAGTTAGTCAAATTTTTGTTACTCGCGGATGGTGTGTACGTACGATACAAATGAAATGTGTGAATAAGGATTTTGAGCGTTTTTTGATATGAAATAATTTTTAAAATACTTACAATAATTTATACTTCAACAATTCTTTGTTCTGCTTAGGAACTTCTGAAATGGTTCTAATATCGACAGTATTATTTGCAATGGTGCTCAAAAAGTTGAACATATGTCACCTATATTCTACAGATTGTATTATTCGTAGAAATAGAAACAAATATATTTCCTCTCATAGCAGTTCAATAATTTAAGAACGAAAGGATCAAGACTCGGCGAAATTTAGGTGAAAATTCAGCAAGTGTTCACGGCTGCACGTAAGATTACCCGAGGATTTACCGCTACTTATGTCACAATCGTTTTCGAATCGAGCCACCATCAAATCCTCCTTTGCCCTATCTAAGAAAAGGACTTGTAACGATTGCTCGTGTTTTCTCGCTTCTAACAATGACACGCGATTTGCACGAGCATCCATGGTACTTCCGTGGTTTTTCCATGCTCGAACGGCGTTCAATTCAGCGCTTCCCCTCGAAACACTGACTTTTAACGGCCAAAAGCGGGCGAACGGTTCAACGAGCAAAAGTGGCCACGCTCCGATTCCTCCGTGATTTCGCTTTTCCTTTTTCGAAAAACCACATCCGACGTGGCAACCATAGCTGTTGAATTATTTGGGAACAACTGTTTACGCGAAATCCAGCGCGCGCGAGAAACGAAATAAACAAAAGCGTGCGTGAGATCGGAACGGTTAACGGTGGATAATTATTTTCATGGTTCACGCTGCGCGACCGATTTTATCGAAGCGATTTCAACCGACCAATCATCCGGTATATATACCACTCGTGCTCGAAATCGATATCCTGGCGATATTTTCGTCACCGAATGGTGAAACTCCTTTTTTTCCTTTCCTCCCCTCTTCGATCATTTTCTCCTCGACGCGACGTGGCCATTCCACGTTCTCACCGGTCGCTCATCTTTCATCCCTCGTTCACTTTCTTTCTCCACGTCCACTTGCTCTTTTTTCCACCGGAGCCAACGCAGCGTTTCTGCGTCACCGGATCGAGAGGAGTCTACCATCAACCAACTCACACGCGATTTACTAAGAAATTCGTTGGCTAATGAAATTAAATTCCGACCAACCAGCCCTCTGCTTCCACTACCTCATGCCTCTCCTCCCCCTCCTCGAGGATCACGGCACACAGTTTATGCGGCGTATTGAGTTCCATGCTCGTTCTGTCCTCGTCCCGCCCGCGAAAGTCCATGCAAAAAGTAATCCAAAATAATCCCCTTTCACTCGAGCGGGTCCCTTATCGTGTCGCAAGTTCGAGGAAGAAAACGAGCCCCAGGGAGAGAGAGGAGAGAGAGTCGAGAGCGGCAAAGAGAGAGAGAGTCAAGAGCGACAGAGAGACAGAGGAGAGAGAGTCGAGAGCGGCAAAGAGAGAGAGAGTCAAGAGCGACAGAGAGACAGAGGAGAGAGAGTCGAGAGCGACAGAGAGAGAGTTAAGAGCGACAAAGAAAGTCGAGAGAGAGGAAGAGAGAGAGTCAAGATCGACAGAGAGAAAGAGAGATCATCGAAAGAGAGAAAGAGAGGGAGTAAAGAGCAACAGACAGACAGAGAAAGAGAAAGAGAGAGAGAGAGAGAGAGTGAACTGGGAAAATACAGAAGAGTTGGGAAAGAGGGGAGGAAAAAGAAAGAAGAAGCCGACACCTCGGTTGGTCCTCGCGCGAGCGCGGCTCGTGCAAATAATTGGAACGTGCTGAACCCCTCGACTTCTCTCCGCTACTCTTTTAATTTCGTTGCCTGGCCTCCCTTAATTCGTCGCAGGTAGTTAGGGAAGACGCTTTCGAAGGATCCTTCTCGATCCTTATCGTTTCTCTTCCTTCCATCCGACGCTTCCGTCTTTATCCTTGCATCGAATTAACGGCAAGTGGAACGTGACCGGGCTTGGTCAGACGAAACTCTCGTCGCGATCGTGATTTTTGCACGGGGAAACAACCGACTGTTCCGTGAAAATCCCTCGATAAGAATTTTTATCCGGGAAACGTTCGTTCTCGACGATGGCTAAAATCGAACGGAAAATCACGTTACTCGAATCCCAGGAATTTTCGCTTTGTAAAACGTGACCGTGAAACGGTGCAATTTCGAATTTCACCCAAACAAAAGCAATCCCGTGTTTTTTTTGGTAAATAAATTTCAGCCGCGACGGGCTTTCCGCCCTTTCTAATTTTTTTTCCGCTTCCATGCGTTTTCACGAGGCCGGAAAATATTTGTAAAGAGTATTGTTCCGGCGATTCTACCTACTCTTGTAACGACGAACCTCCGCGCGCTATTATTCTCCACAATTTTAGATTGAGTTAAGTGTTTGTTGAAAAAAAAGGATCAAAAAATAAAAATAAATTCGCTATATCTCGAATGCTCTATAGAATTTCGAATGTTTGCACAAATAACCGCGAAGTATATAGATGAGGATCGAACCGGGGGGGAATAACAAGGACGCAAAACGCAAACGGAAAACAGCGCACGTCGCAAACGGAACGAGCGATATTGATTTTGCACGCCTGCGAGAGATACGATCTAGATTTTCATTCGAGCGCACCGTAGGAAAAATAAATCTGTACCGAATCCAGATATGTTTCCTCGAGGAGGTGAATTTAAAGGATCGTGCAAATTCCGCGCTTCGAGCTGTTTACGTCCGTGGGAATACGTACTCGACGGTCGATCTCGCGGCTTTCACGAACCGGCTGGACCTCGCGAAGTAAAATGTCCAAAAAAGAAAGAAAGAGGAAAAAGACATAAAGAGTACGACCGGGAGGAAATTTATCAATCTCGAGCCACGATTCCGACGGTCGATCGCGATATAAAAAGGGTCCATCCCATAAATCATCGTTTCCATAAAATACTTTTCTCGGATTATCTTCGGCCGATTCGAGATCTAGAAGTCTATCGTTTCGAAAAGACCCTCGTCACCGTGTGCCATGGACACGAGGGAAGAAGATTTCGAGGCGGATTATTGGCTGCTAGTAAAAAGAAAGAAAGGAAAAAAGAACGACGTCGCCGAGCGTTTCTAGATTCGACGAGCTGTTCAGGGACACACTTAGGGCCAGCACGCAGGGTCGAAGGTTCGTCGATTAATTGCCCTTCCTTGTGCATTCATCTTCTGGGACCTCTGTTCATCTCCCGTTTCATTAGGATTATTATACGACACGATAAGCTCTGATTACGGCAGTGACCAGTCCGTTGGTTTCCATTTCACAGCTAACATTACAAGTAACAACAAATCCAAGCGCTTTTACAATTCGTCTACCTACGAACGAAGCTTCTTTGCATCCAATTAACTCACCCTAGCACAGCTGTGACATCTTCGAGCAAATAATCCCTCGATCCGAATCGATCCCCAGCCACGATCTAACCCACTTTGCGAAAGTTGGAACTTGGAAAACCACGAGGGTGAATGTTAAGAAGCAGAGAGGAGAGGGAGAAGAAGGTGGCTGGCAGTCGGAAGTCGGTTTAGTGACAAGTATATAATAGCGGGGGTCGGTTACATTAAGCCTAGTTCCGAAATACGCAACAAGAGGGTCCCCGTTGGATTTAGGGTCGGCGCGAGGTTGCGGCTGAGCCGCAGAGGCGCGTGCGAGACCCGGTGAATCTTTGATGGTGCGGGTCGAGGCGGGCAACCCTTCTCTACCCGGTGAGGTTTCCCCACGAGGAATCTGGAATGGCCAGCAATGGTTAGCAACTGGCCACATCGGAAAGCACGGCGAGACGCTGTTCAAGCAGTTAGTGGCCTGGCCAAGCCAAATGCCCTAACGAGGTCATCTTTTTCCTAGAGGCCCCGAGCTCTGACCCACGTGGAAGTTTCTCAGTCAAATGCAACCCTAAGTCACCGGCGCAATCTAATCTTCCCTTCAATTATTCTCGCGTTATCCGAGGGATCGCGGGTTCGGATGAGTGTGGATATGTTCTAGAGCGACCCACTTTCTGGAGAAATCTATTCTTGACGGGATATCTGCGATGAGAAATGTGTTACCGCTGAGAAAATTTTAGTTCTTTCGGGGAGGCAGTCGGTGAGAGCAAAATTGTTTCGTTGCTGTTGGGATAGGTTAGGTCATGTATTTTCGAAGATATATTGAGGAGGTGTTGAAAACTTTCATTGCTATTCCTAATCCTTTCGTTACTATTGACGCTTGCATTATACTGTTGAACCCTTTCGGTACGCTTCCACCTTAATTCAATACTCAATTTCATCCATCACGAACTTCCACCTTAGTTTAATAAACCGAATTTTAAAACGATACGACCAAAGTAAGAAATTTCACAGTCGCAGTTAAGAATTTACCGTCAGTCACCCATGTTACGCGTTCAAATCTGCCGTAGCGGAAGGGTTAAGGTTTGAAGATTCCTGGACACGATGACAAAATGTGCTGGTAAAGAGAAAGTTTCTTTCACGTGGCCTATTTTGCAATGACTTATCAATAGGGTTGAGATGGGCGAGGAACGTCGTTACACTGTTTTCGCCTCAATTTATTAAAGTATAAGTGTATGGTCGGCGTACAATTGGTCCAGAAAATACAATCGTTTACTTTGTTAATTGTACCGGCGGCAGCGGTTCGGCGGGTACGTCGCGATGGTCGGTAAAGGAAAAACTGTCTGGAGGTGTAGGCGTAATTACTTGGTCCTCGTAATTACTTATCAATAGGGTGAATTTTGTTAGTTCTATCTATTGCATTCTACCAATAGGAAGTTGCTTTTGAAATGCTACTATCTCATACACGATCATCACGCAAACTATTTGCATCGCACATTTCATTAACATGCACATACGTAATTTAGTTCAGACACCTCAATTGCGTTATTTAATAAATGTACGAAACAACCCCTTGTACCTCTCGATTCACTCACGCAAAGTTCAGTCGGCGTGTAACTTATGCACGAATAGTGTCTTTAAACTAAAAGGCTACACACGCGAACACTTTTCGGTACGTGAAAGCTTACATATACGTCCAAAAAAGTTTCGTGCTCAGCTGACATAATCTTAGACATGCTGTGAAATTTTGCATAGCTATAATAGTGATACACAAAAACTGAATCATACTAAAAAATGCGTTCGTTGTACGAGCTGTTGTTTAATTTTTCATTCCAATAAATATTGAATCGTGTAAAATGAAATGAACAAAAATCCTTTTTCAAATACAAACAGAAATTACTCTTAGATTCCTGAAGAGTAGCTTTCCACGAATTATTCGAATACTAACTTAACAGTTTCGAACTGTCGAGTAATCATTCGAGGGATTAATTTGCAAATAATCAGAAATCCAATATTACATATAGTTGGGGCCACGATATAGCGAGGTCGTAAATTAAACTCTCAAGAATCGGCACCGATTGATGTTGCGGCACTCAAGGCCGTGTGTTGCAGTCTGTTCGAGGGTTCCAACAATAAACGAATGGTAGCATATGATTTGGTACTTCAAGTAGAAAATGGTATTTCATTTACAAATGGAAAATATGTTAATATTAAAGCTACACAATCCTTTTGCATTTTCTATCTGCATCTTGTAACCGTACTTCCAAATGCGGCTTTTCCCAGAAGAAAAAAACCCTAAATTGTCCTAGCTGAACTCAATTTTCAGTAAATATATTAGAATCAGTTTGACTTTCGCTGGATACAAGAATTCTTTGTACGGTCCTGACCATGGTTTCAAGTACTTATCTGCTCGTATCTCTGTCAATTTTCGGGTACCGGCAGCTAAAACATGTTTACTTTGACGCCTAACCGATTTTACAACCTCGCTATATCGTGGCCCCGACTATAAATGTTGTTCAAATTATATCGTGTTTGATATCATTTTCATCAGAAAAATCTCA
>NW_017100200.1:864532-866202 GCF_001263275.1 Habropoda laboriosa | reverse complement strand
GGGCCACGATGTAGCGAGGTCGTAAATTAAACTCTCAAGAATCGGCATCGATTGATGTTGCGGCACTCAAGGCCGTGTGTTGCAGTCTGTTTGAGGGTTCCAACAATAAACGAATGGTAGCATATGATTTGGTACTTCAAGTAGAAAATGGTATTTCATTTACAAATGGAAAATATGTTAATATTAAGCTGCACAATCCTTTTGCATTTTCTATCTGTATATAACACGAGCAGGTAAATGAAGATGTTAAAGACCTCAATAAGACCTTTACTTGTAACCGTACTTCCAAAAGCGGCTTTTCCCAGAAGAAAAAAGCCCTAAATTGTCCTAGCTGAACTCAATTTTCAGTAAATATATTAGAATCAGTTTGACTTTCGCTGGATACAAGAATTCTTTGTACGGTCCTGACCATGGTTTCAAGTACTTATCTGCTCGTATTTCTGTCAATTTCGGGGTCCCGGCAGCTAAAACATGTTTACTTTGACGCCTAACCGATTTTACGACCTCGCTATATCGTGGCCCCGACTATACGTGGAATTAGAAAAAGAATATAGATGTCCATTAAAAGATATACAAATAAATGTAACCATACGTAACATTTACCCACGCTTCTTGACTTTTTAAATAACACTGCCTTTCATCCCTCGCTCGCCACACTTTATAGCCAAACCCTTCGTGGGCCTCTCGTTGGGCCTGGCTTTCGTCTCTCGTCGCTCGCTTTCTCTTTTACTTTCGACACTGTTTTCTTAAAATTACGATACTACACATATTGCAAGACCTAACACAATCAACTAGCTTCGTATCTAAGCTATCTCCTCTAAGCAGCCTCACAGACAACACCCAAAAATATTTCACACGACACACACTCGACCTCCAACTTCCTCCCAGCTTCCTCTCCTCCTCGTTACAGCGTAATTCAAAATTTAAGCAGCTCACGAATAAGACTACCCGCGATAAGACACGTAAGTTCAGAAGCGTGGAATCGTGCCACGGTAGAAATACTAGCACCTGCGATGGAACGCGAGGAGAAAGAGAGGGTTAAAGCCGAACATTAAGCCGAACTTTTTCTCGCGTCGTCGCCACCGAACTTCCACCCTTCTTTTTAATGCATATTCCAGCCGCGTGTGTCGAGGCTCTGTCCTGCAATCTCACCGCGGCACGAACTTCCCTCGCGGAGTCAAGGGGAAAAAAGAGGGAGCTCGATACCAACTTAAAGTCCGCTTTTTTCCACGCGAACGTGCGCGAACGTGTCGCCGTCCACTTACATTGACGCCATCGAGCCTCCTCGAGTTCACCGAGTGATCGAATCGCCCGCCGTTACTTCCTCTGGAAAGCGTAGGTGAGGAGGACGCGTGGGCAGCCTGCCCTCGTTTTCTCCTACGTTCTTTCCACCTTTTCTCCGCTCTTGCTCTCTTTGTTGCGGCACGATGCACGAGCCGGCAAAGGGAAGGAAAAAAGGCCTCTCCGCCGGGTCAAAACGGGCAATGCATTCGTTGCATCATCAGAACGTAACGAGGCCATCTCGCCCCCGGCAGGTCGTTCCGTGCTCATCGAGGTCAGACGGAAGTAAGAAACGGACTGTGAGCCTACGAAGGAGGTTAAATCTCTTATCTACCAGACAAAGCTCGCGCGCACGATGCTTTCCTCTTCTTCTTCCTCCTCCCCCCCCC
>NW_017100200.1:857241-864174 GCF_001263275.1 Habropoda laboriosa | reverse complement strand
TCGAACGTGAAGCAAATTCGTGGGGCTGTCGAGGCGTAGGGGGAAACGAGTATATTTCCAGGTGAATTTTCAGCTCTTTTGCAACGCACGCGCGTCATGAAACTCGTTGTTTTTCGAAGCGGTGCGTTCGATCGGGTCGGCTTTAACGCGGTTATGCGCGGTGCATGTGTTTTCGTTTGTCAATTTTCTCTCTCTCTCTTTTTCTCTCTCACACGCACACACAGACACACTCTCTCTGCACAAACGTCGCCAGCCGTAAAAAGCTGGGAAAAAAGCCCCAGGGAGGAAGCAATCGCGCGATAACTGTTGATTCTACTTTACACGAGTCAATATATGCGTTAAGCGCGCAAACCCACTCGTTACAAAAATTCAAGGGGGTGGTTACTATGGGATGAAGAGAGGGTGGCTGGACAGGAGACGGTAATTCGGGCACAGATTAACGAATCATCGCGTATCATTGATACCGAAACACGATTCCCTTCACCTGTCGATGGCCGCTCTCGAATCGAGTGAAATTACAACGAATCGGTCGTCGAGCGTGTTAAACGCTAACGAAGTGCCGTGCAACCGTGATTACACGCCAACGAGCAACTTTTCCCATGAATTTTTGAGACCTATATGCCCGGTGATTCTTTTCAATTGACCAATCAACGGTGAAAACGATTCCGGGCGCATGTATCGTTCGCTGCTGATGAACGATGTAGAGAAAAGAAATAAGTGGTCTCTATCCTAGAAATCGTCGCTTTGAATGTTCGTTAAATAAACAAGCGTATTAGGGAATTGAAAATTTTCAATATATTGGTAATTATGCGTTTCGATATCCGTGCACACGAATATTAGAGACTTCTTTTTCGCTGTATTAATACATTCATATTTTAATTCGTGTTTAATTCGTGGTTTTACAAATTTCCAGGTGACAGGTAACAATAAATTTTAAACTAATTTCTCCTAGAAGAATTTAATCAATTTCTAAACTTCTATTTCGATGCAAAAAGACTAAGAAAGTACTTAAATTTTCTGATAACAAGCAGTTTGTATGCTGTGTATTAAAAATTACAGAAACTGAAATACAGATACGTAAATACTCATGTCACACTCTAAGTCCATTCGTTGCAAAGAGGAAAATACTCTCGGGTCTCGATTAAACAACAAAGTTTAATGCCTACGCGAAGTAAGTTGTTGCCCCATCGAGGCTTCAAAACAACGAGCAAACTCTCGGGATCGAGGAAAAGGGGAGAAAAATGTCGGGAGACGGATATTGTGAAGCCAAGAAAAAGGTACAGGGAAGAGGTGAAGCTGAGGTACAATTAAATGGAGAGGATACCACCCCATCGATAGCGGCTGGGATAAGTTCCTTTAGCGAGTGATTAAATTTTAATCCACTTCTAATTAGATTTTTTGTCAAGCTGAACGTAAGGGCAAACGGTCGGCTCCTCGTTCCTGGAAGACGAGCCTGAAAACTGACTGCTCGAAGGAGAGATACGCTTCCTCCTATCGCCACCTGTCCCCCGTCCGCAGCTAAAAGGATTTATTTTAATCGAAACTTTTTAACGAGGATCAGTTGTCCGATATTTTAATGCCATTAACACTAATTCCCAGGAACGGTGGAAGAAGGAGGGCTAGCAAACATTTAGACCGTGCAACGAATGAAACAAACGCGCTCACCGTTCAACGTTTCCGACCGATTCTCTGCCCCCTTTGATCGTTAATACGGCAACTTCCTGTTTTCAATGGAACAAAGCGGAATCGTTCGCCGAAAGCGAGGGAATCGATGAAAGGGAAATCTACTTTAAAACGCAACCTTCTCTCTGATTCGTCCCTCTCTTTCTCTCTTTCCATCCGAACTACCGAAACATTAAATTCTTTCCCCCGTTGATCAGCCGAGCGCTTATACCTAGACAAAAAATTATCTTCCGGTACAGTTCCACGTCTATATCAAATCCGTCCTCTCCCTGGCCGGTTAGTAAATCTCCAAACAACGTTCGAGACTAATAAAATAGAAGACCGGCCGAACGGAGAGAGGGCCATGCAGAGGCCCCATGGAACTCGTCCATTTCCTCGATCAGCCTCAGGCGACGGAGCACGATAGAAACGGTCGAGTTCGCACAGCCCTGGGGGTCTGACGTGGACGAATCGATGGGCAAACAAACGACGGATTTGGCGGGTTGGCTAGAACGCCGCTGGACCATCTCTATGCCCGCAACCCCGTTTCTGAAGCCCGTTCCCCGTGTCCATTCTACTTTGCATGCGCACATTCTGCCAAGCCCCATGGACCGTCGTCGTACGTTCGTTCCGCCGCTAGTTTCCAGCAAGCATCGATGATTCGGGCGTTGTAGGCAGCGGAGCGAGCCGGGACCCATGGTCAGCAGTTACCGCAAAGTCAGTTCTATTCTAGCCCAAGCTCCGGCATAGCCAATCCGGCCAGGCAGACTGACTGGCTATTCGAACTAACCAAGGAACCTTCTAATACCCCGTGTACCCCGACTCCTTCAACCCTTTCCAACTGCCCGCCAGTCTCTACCTCTCTCTCGTTCGAGCAACGTACGGCCATTCTCTTAATTGAATTAGCCGGCCGGAATTAGCAATTTCAGATTAGCCTCGCGGTCTCCCTGGGCTTCCTCGCCGGAACCTTGCCCACCGCTTCAACGAGATCGCCCGCTAATAACGTGACTGCTATTAAAGATCAGCCCCTACCAATCGATTCTCCTGTGAATAGTTCCTCGGGCACACTGTCCGACAACGTGGAAAAATACGGGAGAGGAAAACAGAGTATAAACGTGGGATCGGGGCGAGTGTTCTCGGTGCGGTTTGAGAATAAACGCTCGGGACAATCTGTTTAAAAGTGTCCTTTCGTTCCGTCCGACGCCTCTCGGGCTCCTTCGACACGACGATGCTTCAGTTGCACGACTATAAACTTTACGACGGGGTTAAGTGTACGTTAATAAAATAACCTGGGGACGAGGGATGAGGGGATTAGAGGAAATAAAAGACTCCGGTCTCCTAGACTTCCTTATACGGATCGAGTGCCGTTTCATTGTAGATAGATCGATGGTGCTTACTCGCTAAAGCCGGTTTCTATGGACATTTCGCGTATTTCGAAATATCTCGTTTGTGGTTTTATTTTTCAGTAGATACCTTTGCTAAGAAATTTCAATTAATCGATTAATTCTACGAAAGGGTAATTCAGCGCGGAACAAAGTTTCACGGTAAAAAGCACAGAAAGACAGAAGATCGATCTGTCTTAACCTTTCCATCAGCCGAATGATGGATGCTCGCATATTCTCCCCGGCGCGGCAAGATTTATGCACCGAGAAACTGGCTGACGAGCATACGCGTCTGTCAATATATGTAAATGTAACAACCTCGTGCAAGCCTGTCGTAAATCGAACGCGACAATCCGCGTCCAGAAAATCGAGAAACGCGCGCACGCTTCGGTAACGGAAACAGGAAAACGCCAATAAAACGGGAGCAATGGGACCGAAGTTGCGACGTCGCGAGGGGATGAGAAAATGGAACGGTTGACACGTTTCTACCCTTTCGCGATAGAAAATACTACGAACCTTGGTTCGAACATAATGCCACAACCTTGTATATACGTACGTAGTACCTACCTCTCGTGAACACCGAGGGCAATAAGATCCAGCGCGATGCACACACGCGTGAATTTCTACACGAGGTTCCCTTGAAATCGAGTCGAGAGCGGATCATTTGCGTATCGTTAGCGCCGCTTACACACACACCGTGGCAGTCGGTGTTGCAGAGCTCGGGTGAATTTTACATGCTAGACGTTGAATTTGCATGCGTCGACGAGGACGAGATCATCGCGAGTTCCAAAGATTTCACTGTCGCTTTTCGACGGTTTTCTCCATTGGTATCTCCTTTCACCCACGCACTCCTCTATATAGGTCCGCGAGGACGATATTAAACGTGTGTCGTTCGACGATCCTTTCACGCGAGAAACGTCTGTCGAACAGGTTGCGTCTATCGCGGATAAAAGATACACGGTAACTCTTTTGTCGCGTATAAGATTCAACGAGCCCCGCTGAATATTTATAGTTTCGATGAGGCGCGAAGTGAACGTGCTAAGTAAACGTAATTTAATTCATTTACGACATTTCGCGGGTACTGAATAATTCAGACGCGCCGCGCTGAAACTTCGCGTAACAAGGAGAGAAACGCGAGATGCGGCACGAAACAGTCTTCCGATTCTTCGGTACGACAGACGAAGGATGTAACGTGTGCTAGCCGGCAACACTCGTTTCAACAGGCCTTTCATCCGAGAGAGCTACCGTGCAGGTACTAGTTATCTGATATTATTACCTACTAATACCCGAGGTTCGACTGCCGTCGCAGCTGAAAAGTGCTTAGTAACACTAGATCCGGCAAATCGGATCTACCCTGACCCCACCCTGTGTTCTTCACTTCCGTACGCCGCGCTCCTTACCATATATCATCCCTTCAATCTTTCTCACGACTGGAAATCCTCGTTCGACGTGGATCGCATGCGGCACGTATAGATGCCCGTGTCAAATCGTGCAACTTTGGGATTCCTAGGGTAAACCCGCTTTTTGTGGAACGTATTACTGAAAATTTGGAGATGATACACTAAAATACAAAGCCTGAGTTTCTCAGAGTCCAAAGTTTCCAAAGTTCGCGATTGGTTGAGAATTAACTGTGGTTTCCATATGGACAGGCGTGGATTTTTCCGTGGAAAGCGACTATCCAGGAGGCTACCTATTTCCATCGTTAATTAGGCACTAATTTTCATTTTTGGTTGATCTTCTTTCCGGAGATAAAGTCGCGAGGCTACTGTTTTGCATAGTCAGAGCATTTTACGTTTTTTAATTGCGAGTGATTATGAATCAAGACCAAGGCACACTTTGCGCGGCTCTGACTGAGATCCCTAAGCTTTATCATCTCAGATTTCTCTCGATTCGCTTGTAAATTTTAACGCCTAAGCGAACCCACTGACTATACCTACACGTGATCCTCGTCGCAGAATTAGTATTCTAAGTTTCAAATGAAAATTATAGATCTGTGTTAAAAGTCCTACTGCATCAATTTCATCCCATTCGTTAAATTATGAAATATTGCTCATCAGTGCCTTCCCATACACTCAGCATTGATAAAAGTAATTCTTCTACCTCCTCAATTCCTACCCCCTTTCCTATGCATAAATCCCTGCAGAAGGGTAATTAGTCAGCTTCGCAGTTTCAGCAATTTGAGACATAAAGATCAAGATCGGAGGGAGAGAGGGGGACACTGGAAGCGACCGATCGGCGACGGAAGGTTGTTTTGAAAAATGTCGAATGGATTATATTACTGGCATTAGCGGACGCGCTTAGAAAGCGAATACCGAATGAATTATACGGGGGATGCACCTATTCTCAGCTTGCAGGTGTACTGAAAGCGAGAAGACCGGGCGTTTTTTTTTTTCACCGATGGCCAACCAGGCACATCGCGATGTCTCATCTAATCGCCGGGATCTTATAATACGCGACTACTTACAAGATACGGTAGAATGCATCTTACGTTACCACCGCACGTAGGAGCGCGTTATTCACGAAAATGGTAAATATTTCAAATAAGCCCTGACTACCTGCCGGACATATATCTTCAGACTCTATCTCTGTTAGCCCCGTCGTGCAAGGTATATCATATTCACGCGTGCATGCATCATGGTTAGTGCGTCGTGCCTGTCAGGCATCAGCGTGCCTGTATCTTTAAAACGCGCCACGAGGTATCCGCGGTTCGACTTCACCCACGGCGATTACGAATGAAGAAAGCAGAAAGAAAAAAAGCGCCAATAATTACAGACATTTTCCCTTGGTCACTAACGACAGTCCCGTGGATGAGCGGAGTTTACCGCTTATCGTTAGTAAAAATTCGATTGCAGCCGAGGAGGATTACGACGCAGACTTTTCCACGATTACCTTAAGCTAAACCATTTGTAGGCATAAACCCTTGTATCCACCGGCAAACGATTTCGACATTAAAAGGCTAACGCAGGTCTGAGAGAGTTAAAAGACCGTTTCTCGAGAGTTATTAGATACGATATGAAGGAACATTCAGTACCGTCTGATACTCGGGAACGTATGAAATAAAGCTCGGTGTTCGGTACCGAAATTTGTAATACTGCAGCTTGATTTATTTCATTTTTCCTGTTTTTCTAGTCGCTACGCGGTACCTCGGAAATTCCTGAACCCTGCAATTAGACATGTAACAGCAATAAATGCATAATGAAGTTACGAGGGTGGATTGAAAAGTTCACGGCCTTACGGTGTAGTCTGTGATCATTTGTGTACCGACGTACGAAGTTTCGTGGCTCTGTCTGTTTTTTGTTCTCTTTTACGGAGGAGAGACGAATAGAAGCGAGGAAGGATCCAATACCTGGTGACAAAGGACATCACCGCAAGGACCTTGAATGATTTTCGCAAGAATAATTTTTGCAAGGTCCTTGAATGATCTTTGATGCGAGGTCCTTTATCTTCAGGTATTGGATCGCTGCTCGTTTTCTAATTTTGTCCATCTCTACTCCATCTACTGCAAATACCTCTACTTCGCTAGCTCTAAAAGGGAGAAAAATGACGACAGAGACACGAAACTGTATACATTAGTACACAATTAATTACATATTATTCGGTAAAAATTACAAGCACTTAGCTGCAATCCTTCATACTTAGGCCGTGAACTTTCCAATCCACCCTAGTATATACCAGGAGTGGCCAGCTACACTACCTTTGGAAGCCACATTTCAGGAAGGAATATTTCAAAGAGCCATGTATTTATCTTTGATAACAAAACAAACAATGAGAAACTGAAAAATCAGTTCAATTTTTAAAGTTTTAGCTTACTAATTACTTTGTAACAAGAAATGAAATGAAATAATTACTTTTGGACATTGATCAGTTTTAGTTTACCATATTTCATACA
>NW_017100200.1:843513-847870 GCF_001263275.1 Habropoda laboriosa | reverse complement strand
TGTAAAACGAACAGTGTAACGATCTCACTGCTATTGCCTTAAGATGGTACCTTTGTGAAACGTTTCTCCCTTAATTAATAATCGTAACTGTCTACGAACACTGTAAACTTTCCGAGAAAATCAAAGAGGAAGAAGAAGGGAGGTTTAAAGAGAATCCATTTTCTGAAACAAGTTTTCATCCACGATAGAGAACGATACTCTTTGGTTGTTGAAAGAACTTCACAGGGATTACCATTCTAGTCGTACGATGGTACGGCTTCCACAAGCCGTGCAAGAGATCACTGAAATATTCCAGCCTGAAATTCTCTCGTCGATCGATCCCCATAAATATCGTCGAGATCGACGAGAGAGTGGAAATATTCTTTCTTTTCTCTCTCTCTCTCTTTTCTTTTTTTCCGTCGAAACTCGTTCTGCCCGTGAAGGATGTAGCAATCGATGGCTCGTAATCGAAACTATCCAAGTTATCGTTCTGTAAGTTGGAGCGGAGCGGCGCCGTGGAATCGATAACGCGGCCAAAGGGAGCAAGAGAGGGAATAACAAACAAGCTTGCCCCGCCGTGAATTGGATTGTACGCGAACGTCGACTCTTATTTTACGTGGTTGCGCTCACGCGAAGCTACCCCGCGGGAACGTGATCCATAAAGAAATCATGCTGCTCCGTCCTGGAACAACTCTAGACGGAAACCGCGACATTTGAATCTTGCGCTGAAAACCCTTTGACGCTATCTGAAAAGTTGTTTCTTCATTGAAAAATTGATCATCGATACCTCTGGTAACAACAATTGAACAAAATCCTCGAGAACACCTTCTAAATTTCAATCAAAGCACAGGCTTGTCGTGCTAACATCGTCGAGAAACACTCGAACCGTATTTCTTATTCTTCCTCGGCCGAAAATTCAGGCAAGGGGTGCTCGAACCTCGGACGAGCGAAATTTTCGTGGCCTAAAACGCTCCATCAATTTCACGTGTCTCGCGAAGAAGGATTGATCGTCAGGTAGGAAATTGATCTGCCGTCAGCTGTGCAGCCCTATTAATAATTCCTCCGGAGGGGAGGAGGGGGGGAAAAAATAAATCCTTCCATTGTCTACGAGCACTATGGGATAGCGGGGCTGAATACGCGCGAGCATTTGACGAGCGGATTCACAATGAGCTCGGTTTCGGGCGAGCGCATCGAGAGAGTGATATTTCTCGGAGGATTTATCGAGATGGAAAGCAGCGGTGGTGGTGGTAGGGCTATTAAATTTTAATGGGTATCGCGGGAATGAATTTTAATGGTGGCGCGTAAGAGCGATTCAAAATCCGGCTGGAAACCGCGTGTGGATGTAATTTTTGCGAGTCGAATAAATCCCAGGCCGCAGGCTTTAGCAGCCGTCGGCTGAATAAGACACGAGGGGATCGTGGATCCGCGAGAAACGACTTTCCATCGTGGCGGTACTCCTTCACGGCTAAATGGTTCATTAGTCTTCAAGTTTGACTTACGACGTAGCTGTGAAACAACGTGTAAGAGAACGGAGCTGTGTTTCTTCGTATTCGCCAGGATGTGTTGGAACGATCGAGGAACGGGGAACTGTTGTTGGCGATTGCTGCAATCACGGTGCTTCTCGGAACGATGCATAAAACTCCGGGTAATTTATCGATAATAATTATTGGAACGACGCTAAAAAAAAAAATACATTCCACGAATTTGTAATAAAGGGGGAGGATTTTCCTAAGAACAGATTTTTCCACGATAAATCTCGGACTTCCGACTCGATCAGATTAACCTAACGCGATCGATCGTTGATCTGGAACAGGCAGGAGTGCTGGCGCCGAATTAAACGGGAATGTCACGAGGTAATAAGACAATGGAACGGTAACGATCATACGTGTGTCCGTTTTGCAATGCAAGAGAACTAAAATATCGTTGCACAACTGGTGGCTGCACAATGGCGCGAGGTATAGGCCGAGTGAAAGGCGACGAGATATCGCGAGGGGCATGAAACTAACACGAGAGTAATCGAATATACACGTCGTCGCATTTACAGTTACACGTACACCCATAAATCTCTACGCATACATCCTACTGGCTAATTCGATTCGGTTTCATTTCTGCGGTCTCTGAGGCTGACTGCTTCTCAGTTCCGATATCCCCCTTTTTTTCCCCTCTCCACCGTATTTCAAGACAAGCTACGTAGCCGTTCAGATTCAATTATTACACCAAGAATCGTGAATATCGAACCGAGTAACAATATTACCCATTATAAATGCAATTCATTTGCTATCCAATTTCATGCTACTTTAAACACCTATACAGGTATAGTTGGGGCCACGATGTAGCGAGGTCGTAAATTAAACTCTCAAGAATCGGCATCGATTGATGTTGCGGCACTCAAGGCCGTGTGTTGCAGTCTGTTTGAGGGTTCCAACAATAAACGAATGGTAGCATATGATTTGGTACTTCAAGTAGAAAATGGTATTTCATTTACAAATGGAAAATATGTTAATATTAAGCTGCACAATCCTTTTGCATTTTCTATCTGTATATAACACGAGCAGGTAAATGAAGATGTTAAAGACCTCAATAAGACCTTTACTTGTAACCGTACTTCCAAAAGCGGCTTTTCCCAGAAGAAAAAAGCCCTAAATTGTCCTAGCTGAACTCAATTTTCAGTAAATATATTAGAATCAGTTTGACTTTCGCTGGATACAAGAATTCTTTGTACGGTCCTGACCATGGTTTCAAGTACTTATCTGCTCGTATTTCTGTCAATTTCGGGGTCCCGGCAGCTAAAACATGTTTACTTTGACGCCTAACCGATTTTACGACCTCGCTATATCGTGGCCCCGACTATACGTGGAATTAGAAAAAGAATATAGATGTCCATTAAAAGATATACAAATAAATGTAACCATACGTAACATTTACCCACGCTTCTTGACTTTTTAAATAACACTGCCTTTCATCCCTCGCTCGCCACACTTTATAGCCAAACCCTTCGTGGGCCTCTCGTTGGGCCTGGCTTTCGTCTCTCGTCGCTCGCTTTCTCTTTTACTTTCGACACTGTTTTCTTAAAATTACGATACTACACATATTGCAAGACCTAACACAATCAACTAGCTTCGTATCTAAGCTATCTCCTCTAAGCAGCCTCACAGACAACACCCAAAAATATTTCACACGACACACACTCGACCTCCAACTTCCTCCCAGCTTCCTCTCCTCCTCGTTACAGCGTAATTCAAAATTTAAGCAGCTCACGAATAAGACTACCCGCGATAAGACACGTAAGTTCAGAAGCGTGGAATCGTGCCACGGTAGAAATACTAGCACCTGCGATGGAACGCGAGGAGAAAGAGAGGGTTAAAGCCGAACATTAAGCCGAACTTTTTCTCGCGTCGTCGCCACCGAACTTCCACCCTTCTTTTTAATGCATATTCCAGCCGCGTGTGTCGAGGCTCTGTCCTGCAATCTCACCGCGGCACGAACTTCCCTCGCGGAGTCAAGGGGAAAAAAGAGGGAGCTCGATACCAACTTAAAGTCCGCTTTTTTCCACGCGAACGTGCGCGAACGTGTCGCCGTCCACTTACATTGACGCCATCGAGCCTCCTCGAGTTCACCGAGTGATCGAATCGCCCGCCGTTACTTCCTCTGGAAAGCGTAGGTGAGGAGGACGCGTGGGCAGCCTGCCCTCGTTTTCTCCTACGTTCTTTCCACCTTTTCTCCGCTCTTGCTCTCTTTGTTGCGGCACGATGCACGAGCCGGCAAAGGGAAGGAAAAAAGGCCTCTCCGCCGGGTCAAAACGGGCAATGCATTCGTTGCATCATCAGAACGTAACGAGGCCATCTCGCCCCCGGCAGGTCGTTCCGTGCTCATCGAGGTCAGACGGAAGTAAGAAACGGACTGTGAGCCTACGAAGGAGGTTAAATCTCTTATCTACCAGACAAAGCTCGCGCGCACGATGCTTTCCTCTTCTTCTCCCCCCCCCCCCCCCCCTTCTTACTCTTATTCTCTTCTTTACCGTCTACTGTCTTTCTTCTTTCTCTCTTCGCCTTTTCCTCCCTCACGCGCAATCTATCCGGAGGTCTGCCGGATGGCGAGGACTTACCTCCTAAGACGCAATTCCAAGCAGGCGTGCGCGCGTGCAGCGAAGCTTCCAGCTACAACAAACGAGTCCACGGTAACGAGGATCCGTGCACGACCTCGCCCGCGGTTACACGTCCTAGTGTTCTTAGCCTGGAATCGCGGCAGCCGCGAAACGCGGAAAGAATTCGGCTCGAACAGTGGAGCGGGGGAGGGACGTTTGCTTGGAGATCACGCGGAGGGAAATTTCCAAGTGTCTCGTTCGTGACCTCTTAAGCTACTCTTTTTGCTTTAGCGG
>NW_017100200.1:833367-842253 GCF_001263275.1 Habropoda laboriosa | reverse complement strand
CTGTTTCGACGGAAAAGGTTTCTAGATATAGGTTCGGTAAGTACGAGAGTAGGGGTTGGTCTCAGAGGTCAATGTAGGGAGAGGCGGTGAGGTCTAGGTTCAGCGATGAGTAAAAGTAAAGGATGATGTGGAGGTCTAGGTTTCGGGGTGACTAACGTTAGGATGATGCGGATTTGTCTACAGTTAAGGAAAGGAGGCAGGATGACTAAAAACTAATGAAAGATAGGAGAGAGGTATGCGACATGTATAGTGAGCTGTTTTCTGTTATATGAAATTCTTACTTTAAAGAACATCGATTTTAAATACGTAGAGAGTATCAAAGACGGAGTACGTTTAAACGCGACCCCGGCTTTGTTTATGAAATTATGTGAAAGCCATTACGAGTAGCAATGAACTCTAAAATGATTGAAACAAAAACTTTTTCGTTAGTTAAATTTTCCAAAATATGTTTTCACCGCCATGTATGTGTTCTTAATTTGATGAATTCAGTTTTACGTACACAAAACGGAAGTAATATTTTTGGCGATTTCTCTTAAACAGAAGAAAAACAATTTTGCTCTTCTATTCGTTCAATCAATGTAGTTAAAGCGCATTTGTGAAGATTTGAAAATATTTAAGGAATCAGTTTGAAATTAATTAACACGTTGAGCGCGGAGCCGATTTCGCTCTGCTTCCGGTTCAGGCGGCACACTGCGGCGATCCCTTCGCGAGCTGTTCGGTTATAGAGTATAAACAGAAGATAACAAATGCGCTCACACGGCATTCAGACGAAGAAATAGCAATTCAGGTTGATAGAAGAAGTGTTCATAAATTGCAAGAAAAAAGAAGGAGACGTGTATAACATTTATTTTTTAAACATGATACTGCCCCGGTCCCACGGATCGACGCCACCCAAACGAAAAGTTCACTGTCAGTCACCACGGACTGACGCCGCGCTTAACGTGTTGACGTAATTTGAAATTTCGTTAATTATTAATTTGATTACTATACGAGATGTTTGGATCCACTCTGTCCATCTTAATTATCTCCATTATTTCAAGTAGTAAGTGCCAACATTGTTTTGCAATCGTACAATTTTGAAGGATAGACACAACATGGTGACAATAGTTGCATTAAATTTAAATTTGCTACTTCTATTTACCGAATACCCTTTGCATACAATACAATGAATCAAACTTTACATAATGTCAGAGTAACTATAGAATTTGGGTAACACTAAACGTACCGACACTTTATGTATTCCTATTCTTATCGTAGGCGGTCAAATGACCGGATATGAAATAGTCATACTTTTCCCAATGGAATACAGGCGATTGTCAAACTGAATATAGGAAACAACGCAGAAAATCGTCTTTAGATAATAATAAAAAAAAATGACACATTTGCATTTTTATTTTGAACAAGAACGGGAAAAAACAGATGCATGGTTTCAAATCAAATTTGAAATCCGGTCGTTTGACCGAGCGTGGTACGTTTAGTGTTAATAAATGGAAGAATATTAAATCTCCTAATTTCTATTGGTCGATAAATTCGTATGCAATCTGTATAGAAAAGGAGAAGAGAGAAAACGATGTCCTTTCTGTGAATAATATTTGCGATTCAATGATACGCCTGAACTTTTTCTGTGACAAGAATTATCGATCAGAATCTACTTAAACAGCAATCTTCCGCGCGCGCCACCTAAATATCAAGAGGCTTCGGTGCCGTTTCGTCAAATCATCAGAAACTCGAAAGGTTTTCCAACGGGCTGAACAAAAATAATTGGCCGGTAATGAACGTGATCTCCAGTCGAACCCTTGTTCGACTCCGATTCGGTCCGATTCCCATTCTCAAAGGAGTTTTGAATGTTTCGTGTCGTCAGACAAATTGCGATCAAAAGTTTCCCATTCATTTTTGTAAGCTGGTTTCATCACTTTGTCTGGTAGGTAACTTTTACCATGTCCTAAATATTATTATACTTCGTTGGATATTAGGATGGATGTATAGGTTTTCAATGTGCAAAATACTAAATGTGCAGTTACCAAACGCCGAAATGTTATTTCTATTTTAGGCACGCAAAACCGTATTCATCAAATTAAGAGCACATACATACGAGGGTGGTTTGAAAAGTTCGCGGCCTAAGTGGGAAGAACTGCTGCTAGGTGCTTGCAATTTTTACGGTGTAACGACGTACGAAGTTTCGTGGCTCTGTCTGTTTTTTGTTTTCTTTTACGGAGGAGAGACGAATAGAAGCGAGGAAGGATCCAATACCTGGTGACAAAGGACATCACCGCAAGGACCTTGAATGATTTTCGCAAGAATAATTTTTGCAAGGTCCTTGAATGATCTTTGATGCGAGGTCCTTTATCTTCAGGTATTGGATCGCTGTTCGTTTTCTAATTTTGTCCATCTCTACTCCATCTACTGCAAATACCTCTACTTCGCTAGCTCTAAAAGGGAGAAAAATGACGACAGAGACACGAAACTGTATACATTAGTACACAATTAATTACACATTATTCGGTCAAAATTACAAGCACTTAGCTGCAATCCTTCATACTTAGGCCGTGAACTTTCCAAGCCACCCTAGTAATAACAGTTCTGTTGACTTGAACTTTTAAACCTTCGGAAAATATGTTCACCAGATCTACCGGCTTTACCCTTACCGGCACTCCCTTTCGTCAAACACATAGCTACATCAAGCCCACTTCCCGCAACTCCCACATTTCGTCAACCAAATTTTGTTAACGTTCTGTGCCAATCACGAGCAACAATAACCTATAAAATGCGCAACAATACTTCGAGAAAAGATTCTGTCTGTATTCATTCGTGCTCTGTAAACGTATACAGCGATTCCCTCTAATATTCGGACACTCTTTAGAACAGTCTAACTTTTTTTAAATTGAACCCAAGGACTTGAGTTGCATTGAGGAATTAGAACGGTTAGTATACTGTAATAGATGACGTGTGCAAAAAATTTGGAAGAAATCGCGAAAAAAATTGTGAAGATCGCTGTTTAAAACTTTTTCATCCGAGCTTGCGATGAAAATTTAAAACATACGTTTCGTAGATCTGTGTGAATTATACATATGGTGAAAATTTCATGGATATCTTTAAGAATCTTCAGATTTGTTACAGTTATAGGCCGAAAGTCGTGAAACAGATTTCCACGAAATTTTCAGCATGTATACAATTGACATAAATCCACGAATTTTTAAATTTTCATTACGAGCTCAAATAAAAAAGTTGTTAAATGTGACCTTTACAATTTTCTACGCGATTTCCACAAATTGCAATTTTTCCAAAAATTTGTGCACGCATCGTCTAGTATACTAATCCTTCTAATTTCTCAAAAAAAAAAACTCCAGTCGTTAGGTCCAATTTAGAAAAAGTTGTACCGTTCCAAAGTGTGTCGGAATATTAATGGGAGTCACTGTAATTACACTTGTTAATTGTTAAAAGGGAGAGTGTCGTTCGATCCTACTCCATTCTCATCAACTAGGCGAGTGGGTCTAGAGGACTGTACACTCGAGAAAGGTTGACGAAGTATCGCGAAGAACATTAGGGGCGACCATAAACTCCGATTCTCGAAATCATGGAAAAATAGAGTGTCTCGATATGAAAGTAAAGGCCTCTCGACTCGATGCGACCGTCAATAACCAGATCTCCGCCCCCCACGGGCTCGTGAGAAACCCGTTAAAACAGAAGTTATCGCCGACAACGTCGTCGATTTTCGCATCGATCGGGCCCGGCGCGCACACTGTCCACACGGGGCCGATAACACGAGCAACGCCAGTGATTTCGGGCGATCATGCGTCCAGAGATCGCGCGATGGAAACGATCGGACGTGGAAGAGACTGGAACGGTTGCACGAAAAGCAGGATAGGGTTCTCGGTGTCTGCGTTTATCGCCCACGGCCCGGCCACCAGCGTTCGCTTTTCTTTTTTGCCCCGCAGTCAGCCAGTCGCGACGCTTCTCTCTCTCTATCCTTCCTTCCGACTATCCCCGCCTTCCCCAAACCACCTAGCTATTAAATCATATCAGGTTCAGCCGGCAATTATTTAGGTATTAGCACTCCTTCTCCCCGCGTCGCATTCCCGTTTCATTCGGCGGCCGCCGCGCCGCTTTGTGGGCTCAGGGCTTTTTTACTCGCGTGCCCTTAACCTCGTGTAACACGTTTTTGACGCTGCGGGAGATTTCCAGATGCTATGATTGCTAGGTGCATGCTGCTGTTTGGAAATCAGGGAAACGAAAAAGTTCGTGGGATTTTTTGACGAAAGGTGGAAGCAGATATGGAGAACACCTGCTCGTGAATTTTAATAAGCACCGTTCTGAAGTTGGACGTCTTGAAATGTCTGGTAAGTAATTTGGGCTTGTTAATCAGTTATTTGATAGGTTTGCTGTCGGTGAATAAATGTGATACATTACTGTGATGTGTGTAGCGAGTGGGATTCTTGTTTATCCTTTGAAACCATGTAAATTGCGTATAAAAGTGTTCTCGTACCACCGTAAACGGAGAAAATAATTAGGTCGCCTGTTTTACACGGTCTGGCGTGTACAATGTATCATGCAAAATACACAGTTTGTGTGGTTAATACAAATTACGTGTGCGTAAGTGCAGACACGTGTTTTATTAAATAAAGGTAAGGAAAATATAAGGGGAAATAGTACGAGGGATAGTGAACGGTGTTTTAAGAGAAGGTGTTAACGGAGGAAAAACTGCACGAACCTTTTTCTTTACGAAACAGGTAGACACTTCGTCAGGATTTCTCAATGTTCTGATCTTAGATTTGATAGAAAATTCGGAAGAATTAAGTTATAAAATGTAGATATCAGGAATATAAGCAAAAATATAGTAAGCGATGTTTCAATAGAACAGTAGAAACGAACGTGTTAATGGAGGAAAAATCGTGCGAAAATTTTTTCTTACCAAATAAGTACTCCATCAGGATTTCTCTATGTTCTGATCTTAAATTTGATAGAAAGTTGTGAAGAATGAAGCTATAAAATGCAGATATCAAGCAAAAATATAGTAAGCGATGCTTCAACAGGACAGTAAATAGAAACGAATGTGTTAATGAGGCAAAAACCACACGAATTTCCTTCTTTACCTAATACTTCATCAGGATTTCTCTATATTCTGGTCTGAAATTGATAAAAAATTCTGAAAAACGAAGAATAAAATAATGAACACTGTTGCGTCGTGCGCTTCGAACAAGCGATATGTTCGAGAGTGGTGGCGCAGGATTGTCGCTGGATGTTTGCTGGTATGAAGTCGTGGTGACTTAGAGGTTGCACGTATTTGAATGGGTGTACGGGTACAAGGTGGTGGTTTCCGCCAATGAGGACGGGTCTACCCTCTTGGACGGTCCTCCCTGGCCCGCGAGCATGCCGCCCACCCTGGAATTTCCAAGTTGGCAGGGTGCTGGTATGTCGCGATAGTGCTGGTAGCCCGCGCGTAACGGGACTTTGGGCGGTCAGGGTGACTCGAAAGGTTTTACGACATGTCAATGTCTATCGAATGTTCACGAGTTGACACCGGGAAGGTACGTGGCCCGCAGAAAATTTATTTTTCTGCAGCCATGAAACGCTTCCTGGGTTTCGTGGGCAATTATGAAAGAAAAATTAATTAACGCGAAGAAGAAAAGGGGCGCATTGAAAAATAGCGTAAACAGGCGTCCATGTCATAAACTCAATCCCTAACAAACACCTTTCTTTGCTCGTGTCTGCAATTACAGCAGGTGTTTCTTAAAAATTTGATCTGTATTTTATTTCAATCTACGCTTAATCGTAGGCGAGGACAGTTTCCTTAAAGAGGCGCACACAGACACGCGGTATCTACTATCTGAAGCAATAGTCGAAAGCTACGTCGCGTGACCGGACGATTTAAGTCTCCGTAGGCGGTCGTGTGTCATTCTGAAAGTAAGGAGACTCCGGTCGTCTCATTTCTCGCGGGAGGAGAGGAACGCGTGCGCGTTAATGAGAAGGACCGGCGTATAATGAATCGAGATCGATTTCTTGGTCACGAATCGGACTTACAAATCGCGCGGCAGCTACCTACCTGTTCGTTCGCCGAAAACGACTCGCGTATAATTTATTGGATTCCTCCCGTGCGTCCTCCCGGCTAACAAGCTATATCTATCACTTGGCAATAATTCAGCAAAAAGACGCCCCGCCACCGTATTTATTACCCGCGGCTCCAATAAAAGCATCGGGGCGCCGGGCGCGTGAGCTCGCTTTTAAGTAACCCAAAAAAATCCTACGCCTCTCGGTATCGCCGCACGAGAGAGGGTCAAACTATTAAGCTTTCGAACAGCCTATCGGCTGGTTAAGTGGCGAACGAACAACAACAACGGCGCAAAACAGCCCCGTCAATTTTTCCCGGTGGCAAGATGAAGTGTCGCCGACGCGAATTCACGAATTTACATTTATTTTTCTAAGTGGTATTGGATGATTGCAAAAGTTCGTGGCCGATTTTCAAAGGTGGCGAGAACCTTATCGACTTCGGCACAGATGTTTCTTTTAGCGTGATGTTCGTAATTCCTATCGAAAGATACACCGCTTGCATTTTATTTTCGAATAGTTATTCATTTCATTCCATTTCAGTTTCACATGAAATCTGCTTTTGCACACACCGATTGTGTTTTACTTTCGAATCGGGCACGAACTTTTGCAATCATCCAATACTTAACGAGGAACGACACTGTTTTAGACGCTGTTAACACTTTGCATTTGAAGACCATTTTGCTATAGGTTTAATGTATTTTTGTATTATGCAAGGCCTTGTAATGGTTAATTAGAGATCGGTTTTTTTAAACTATTTCGCTGGTTAGACCAGCGCAAAATCAATTTTTTACGGGTTTTTTGGGGTTAAGTTTTTAAGAGTTTTGCCCTCTATGACTTGGATGTTACATATCTATTCATCTATATTTTATAAATCACGTTTCATTTATATCGTAGATCTATTACATTATTTCCAGCAAAGATCATTGTAATAATTTTTCAATTCTTGCTTCTCTAATCAACCATAATCTTTCTTCTTATGAATGAAAAAAGGTCGCGTTTTAGAAAGTTAAATGGAACAACATGTACAGAGTGTTTCACTCGGAACGAGCACCTAAATTATTCCCACTGCTATTGAAAGTAAGAAAAAAATGTTTGAAAGGAGTTTAAGTGTAACCTTCGAGGACACGAACCTCCAAAGACTACTACTTAACAAGTTTACCTTCGTGTCTACAGTTACTCCCAAAAATCTTCGAACACAAGTAAAACAACCACTAAACAGTGCTCAGACAAAAATATTGCAATATTAACATTGCACTATAAATATTCAAAATACTCATTTTGACTAAGTGTCTGGATATTCCTGTAACACAGTAATTCAACGTAACTTTGATTAACTTGTAATTACCACGTCACACACGAAACTGCATTAAACTAACAATCCACGATCCCAAATAAAAACCTCGACCCAATCCTTTCATAAAACACGCCACTAAAAAGGCAAGCTTATATCCTATCCGAATATTTTTGGCAGCAATTGTACACTGAAAGGCTCGGGCAGGTCCTTCGACCTCCCACGCGTCAACGACATTACCGCTATTCAGTTCCTGTAAAAAGAAATCCGCTTTATACCTACGTAGCGCGAGTTAAGGGATCGGTCGCTGTAAATAATCATTTCCTGCCGGCTACTGTTTACTCTGCCCTACCTGGGGCACCTCGTAGCGTAGGTATCCTCCTGGTCTTGTCTCAAGATTCCACCCGTTTCGTTCGAACGTTGGTGAGGTTGCAAAGGCGGGAGAAAGAAGGTAGGGTGGCGACGGTGGCGGCGAAAATGTCGGTGATAAAAATGTCCCGGTAAGGAATGGCCCTGATGGAGAAGAAACCAGACGAGCACTCGCGCGGCTCTGAGCGTGCCTTCACGATCCTCTGCCTCTCGCTGCATCGTCCTAACCGAACGGTGTATCTCGTGGGTGTGCACCGTCTTCTCCTCGTTTATACCGGCCGGACTTTACGGCGTAAGTAAGTGCTCGCTGACCGACCGTTCGACCCTGGCCTAACCTCTGCCTAACGTGGAAAACGAGCGGACTGGCCCTCCGAGATCACCGTAGCTGCTACCAGAGGGTACCGGTACTTAACCTCGTTTACACGCAAATTCGAATAAAGCCGCGCCCCGTATGGCGTTGCCGCTGCCCTTTATAAATCCAACCTCCTAAGTATCCGAGGGTAAAGGGTTTTTACTTGCTACTTGCGACTATACTACTTTCCCGTCAGCACATCTTCTTTCTTTCTCTCTCCCGTTCCATATTCCCACGTTTTACGGCGGTTCGTTGCACGATGCACCTGTAAACCGCTAACGAGGGGACGGAAAACGCATGTACGAAACCTCCTACCCGAGCTATACTACGTTCAGACAGATTTACGCGGTTCCTCTAATGCTTCGGAAATTTATGGATCGATTCCAGTGGACGCGACCGCGCGCGTAATGGGTCCCTGCCAACGGGATATCCGATAAAAACGCAGCCAACTATCAGTCACTTATCTTCCCCGCTTTTTATTCGTTTTCCTCTGATTTTTTCGAGTTTAGTTGAAAAGGCGTTCGAGATTGATTTTGATGTTTAATTTGTGGAATAACGAACGTTGCAGTTGGATTCTCCAAGAGTAACACGCCAAGAAGTGTATGAGCTTTGCTTGCCGAATTGATTTTGGTATTTAATTCGCGAGATTGTCTAAAAGTAACTTACCAAGAATTCCACGAACTCGAAGTTAAAACGAAGAAACTCGGAACTTTTCAACGTGCAGGTAATCACTTGAGCCATCGATTTACGAATGATTCCTTATCGAACGACCTAATATACGGATAGGAAATTGGAGACTTAATCGAACGTAAGACATCACAGCTACTCT
>NW_017100200.1:827918-833350 GCF_001263275.1 Habropoda laboriosa | reverse complement strand
CTTCCTCCATTCAATATCCAAGAGGTGCATCGGCGAGACTAACCAGGCCGTAGCTACCGGTCGTTCGTACTTGGTCCATTTTCAAGCGGACAAGAAGATGACACGTTACCTTCTTACCCTCCTCCCATTTATCTTGCCGTTCTGCCCGTTTTACGGTGTAATCTGCTTTTGCAGCAAAACAGGTAGTTCGAGGGGGCACAGGTAGTTGGAGACGTCTCGAATGGATAAATTGATACCGAGGCTAGCGGTTTGTTCGAAAGTATATGCAAATGTGATGCCACGAAAGCGTTTCTCGATGTCCTTCTCCGCTCCCCCAGGTGAAATACACCATGGTAATTTAGTGCGCTTCTGATAGTTGACCTCGATCCATCCGAGTGTGCTTGTTGCGGAAGAGCTTGAAATATACCGTCTGTATATTTCTCGAAATGTTACACTCTACGTTTATTAACCTTCCCATCAATCCCCTGTCTAATATTTCCGTTTTATTTCTGTCTGCCCTATTTTATTTCTGTTTATCCGCAAATAAATCACCACGAGAAAGAGAAAGAGAGAGATAGAGATTTGTCATGGAAAATGAAAAAGAACAGCTCTCTAATCGTGAAATTCACGATCGTCATGAAATCATCGATGTCTTCTCGATGCCTCATATTACCGTTTCATTTCTGTCAATTCACGGATCAGTTTATTCGCAAATAAATCACCTCGAGAGAAAGGGAGACAGAGATTTGTCATGGAAAATGAAAAAGAACAGCTCTCTAATCGTGAAATTCACGATCGTCATAAAATCATCGATATCTTCTCGATGCCTATGGTGAAAGATCCCGCGAAAATCCAATGTTAACATTACCATTGGACCGTATCCGTATTACCTTATCGCGACAGATTCGCACAATGGCGTGGTGCAAAAACACGTTCGATAATCGCGTTTACCGTTTAACCACGCCTCGGTTCCGTATCATATTTCACGCGATTTTAATCCGGTGATCGATAATGCGATGAACGCGAGAAATTACCGCAGGAATTTTACGTGGCCATCGACGCGGCCCGTCTACCGCGGTACAATCGCGGCGAAAAATTTCCCAAGCCCTCCCCGGCAGGCCGACGCGCGGGAGGGAAAGCCGATTTCGCGTCATAAAACACTTTTTTTCATTTTATAAGCCGTAAAATTTCGCCGCGTGTAAAAGCAAGAATATTTTATTTATATTTGAAAGTTTATCGACGCGGTCTCGCCCCCGCGCTCACCTCACGCCACCCGTTTCATATTTAGCCTTATATTTCATTCCGGTGGGATATTTTCTTCGGTCGTTCTCGTTACGATAAATTTTCAGCCGACCTGGTGCGCCGCTGTACCACTTACCAAAACGTCCAATAAATTCTAACGTATGAAATTAAATTGAATATACGCGCGCCTCGCTATGCGTCAGAACTCGTGAAATCTTCACGTTTAAATAAATTCCTACCTCTTTTCCCCTCTCTCTTTCTCTCTCTCGATAGTGTATTTTCAACAATTCACTCTACGTATATACCGAGAGAGAGAGAGAGAGAGTGGTTTTGCTCGATGATCGAAATCCTTCGTTAACGTTTCGACGAGAGCCTCTGTATGAAGAAGAAGAGAAGAGATGTCCGTCGACTTAAGCACGCTCTCCTAAATTCATGGACTCCGTTCCCTAATGGTTTTCTTCCTCGAAGGGACGAGCACGTTCCAATTAAGTGTTGGCTCTTACGGATCTCGTCCATTCGTAAAACTAAACCACTTAACCGAACAGCGAGGAACTCTCCTGGCTACCGGCTTGCGAAACTAAGTAGATTAAATCGCGTTAAACTGTCCAGTCGGTGTCTTTAAACGCTTCGCGACGTAAGGTCACGGATGAGTGTCCAGGATTAGAGTGTACGTGCTATGAACACTAGTTCGAATATCCAACCGACCAGTTATGCCACTCTTTGCAACTTCTTCTCGTCAGTTTGGTAACCTTGCTCAATTACCCAGGGATGTACAACGATGAAAAAGTTGTTTCTCGGGTAACGTAGAAAAACAGATCTTGGATACCGTCCGGGGACTTTGAAAGAGGAGTTGGAGGATCGATAAGCACGCAATTACGCAGTCGTTATGAAATTGGCTTACTTCCTTATCGTATCGGAAGTTTTTCTAGACTTTCGTCGATGTCTCATTTAGATCGATATTTCAAACATACCTTCGAATGCTGTGAAACACTTTAGTTTCTCTCTTCCCATCTTTTTGCCAAAGCCTTTACCATCAAATCTCTTCGGATTTAAATATTTTTCAGAAATACTTTTCAAAAATCACTTTGTTTCAATGCAAGAGTAAACCCTCAAACGTTACAAAAAATTCACATCTCCGCGAATTCTAAATAAACTTCCCCCGCTTGAAGGGTGATCTCGTAAGAAGCGGCTTAATACGAATCACGGTTGCGCGAAGCGCAAGTGCAAGACGGTTCAGCTCTGAAGCAAGCATTAGCGTAAAAAGAAGAAAGAAAAAAGGAAGGAAGGATAACTCGACTAGCTAGAAACTCCTTCGATAAACTACGGAGGCGGTCTAAAGGAACGTTTACGAGTATGTATCGCTGCAGCAGTGGGCAGGTATGCCGCATAGGTGAGAGAGAAAGATGGAGAAAGATATTGGTTCGGACAAGCCAATTAGAAAAGGATGAGTTAGGTGGCACGTCTTATATATCACTGACTTTCGCTGATGGCTGGCTCTCCTCCGCTGTTGTTATTCTGCAAAACGGTAACCCGTTCCTACAGGACGCTGCGTTACTCTACATACAAACACACCGGCGCGAGCCTTTCATGGGGTCTCGGCCGGCGGAATGGCCGGCTCAAAGTTATGGTCCGAAAGGAACCGTTCGGGAGAAAATAATAAAATATCGAAAAGATTCCGTGCCAGCTAATAATTGGCCACCGTCAGTTTCTCCGGGGGCACCCCCTATCTGAACCCTTGAACCAATTACGGGTGCGTGACTGAATGGCAGGAACGACGAGGGACGTTAAAATGAGAAACAAGATGAAAGGGGAACGACGGTGGTTTTTGCATAGCTGTAATAAACTATCCGGTACGTATAGGACTTTCGCTCGGTAATTGGAACTGAAAGAAGGAAATGAATTGTGCCTCGATTCTTTTCCGACAAAATTCATACCTGGCAGGATTCTTAAACGGAGAGGATCCAGCAGGTAGTTCTTGCATTTGGTAATTCTACGCGGAAATGTATGGAATTATACACTTCCGAGAAATTCTGTATCAAGTTCAATGAAATCTACGACGCTTGTGTTTAGTACAATGGAACCAATGGCTCCTGTATTGAATTCTACAGAACCTATGGTTCCTCTATTGGATTTCTGTAGTTGTAACAGCGATTCTATCGAATACAATGGTTCCAATGGCGTCTAATATCGAGTCTACGTTTCCAGATCATCCTCTTACATCGTGTCTTATGGTTTCTTCGCCGCTTTTATCGCAGTTTAGCGATTCGATATTGAACTTGTAAAGTTCTACGCGTGCAGCTGCGATTAATCCATAAGAATCTTCTTTATTGTGCTATAGCAGGTAAGAGTAAGGCCTGTAACGCTTTCATTGCTGTTGGAAGGCTTTGAAAATTTACTCACACCGTACAGTTCGCACTTCTAGCTCAATTTTATCTTACAAGTATTTCTACCTTAACCCTTATGTCAATAACCAGAATTGTCGTCTACTTTATCGTCCAATTTTAGTAGTGATAAGAAAATTCTAAACTTGAGGCAAACACGGATAAGAAATGTGCCGAGTATTTAAATCTTTTACCTGGAAGATCAAATATTTTAAGTGAGAATTATGCAAAAGGGTATCCGGTTATTGACGCAAGGGTTAATTTGACGAAACAAATATTAAAACGATACAGCCAAAATAAAAAACTATTCAATATTGAACGTATAAAGTTCTGCGATTAATCTAGAAGAATCTGCTTTATTGTGCGATAGTAGGTAAGAGTAAGGTATCGCGTTTAACCCTTTCATCGTTCTTGACTCTCACAGGCGCTTTGAAAATTTACTCACATACTACAGTTCGCGCCTTTTGCGTCACTTCTAGCCTAACTTAATCCTTAATTTCATCTTCCAAGTATTTTGCGGCTACAGTTGAACGTCTACCGTTTGTCACGCGTGTCAGGTGGTAAAATCTGCCTTGGCGAAAGGGTTAAAGAGGAAGTTCGAAGGAGATTTGTGGCGCCAGAAGCTCTCGTCGCTAAGGGCAGTCGGTGGCAAGGATGAAAAGAATACATCGATGATCGAATTATACCGGCGTTCTCTTCTTTCCAGCAGTCCCTGGTAGCCTACAATTACAATGGCGCAGCTGCATCCAGTGGCTCGTACTGGCCAATTATCTTGTCTCAATGTAATCTATAGTTTGAAGCGCGGTCTCCTAAGGAGTCTATCATTAAATACAATATTTTTAGGACTGTTGATTGCACCGTTAATTGGCCGAGAAAGATTCCGCGCTTAGTGGTGTCGGTTAAGTATCGCCTATTAAACGGAAGATGAAGTACGTAACGAGGCATAAAAATCTGGTGGTATCGTTGGACACGCATTATAGGCGAAATATACGAGCTGTTCCCTAATCATCCAACGGCGCCTCATCTCTTTGCGCGTCGAACACCGAACGGACGAGTCACTTAACGAGCAACAATTTGGCGAAAATGAATTTTTTTTTTGCCGCCGGTCCGGCTGCAACGTCGCCCTAATATGGAGTCCGGCTCATTAATTTGATTGAGCTGGCTCGCCGGCGTTAAGAAGGATCCGGCTCGAAATCTATATACGCTCTTCTCCCTTCCTTCTTCGTTTCTCGCGTGACAAAAAAATCTTGATTACATTTTAATACCAAGTCTAATCCCACAAAATTGATTACTCGCTCGTTCATACCAACCCCCCCGATTTTTTCCCGCAATCCGTTACTCGGGATCATTTCTAATAGCGATCTAACGCGAGAAAAACGAGAGAAGAACACCTCTGACGAAAAAAACATTCCAGCACTAACCTTTTTCCATTATGTAGAAAGAGTTACGCGAGGCGAGCTCGCACAGGACGTTAGCGTAACAGAAATCGTGCGTGAAATCGACTTACCTGGAACAAAAAAACAAACGGGAGAAAATGTAGTACAATGATTATTCAGTGGTGAGTGTTAGAGCAAATAGATCGTCACCTGGACAAGAATATGCTTGCGTCCAAATGTGCGTATCCGTAGTGTGTCCGGAGCTGTGGAGAAACGTGTGCAAGGTAGGAAACGGAAGTGGGGCAGAAAACGGGGAACTCCCAGCGATATATTTAAAAGCTTACCCAGATTTACGAACGGAACGGCACAGTGTGAAATAACAGGAGTTCGAGCATTACCATAATATCGCGCGAAATAAAACTATCGCCTGTAATCACTTTATTCGCAGGGAACC
>NW_017100200.1:809643-827236 GCF_001263275.1 Habropoda laboriosa | reverse complement strand
TTCCTACCGTGCGGGGCCAGCGTAATTGCCTGGTCTTATGCGTCCCGACCAATTCCGCGCTCCTTCACCTCCACCTCCTCCTCGTGCACGAGTATACGAGAAAAAGCAGCCAATAGATTTGAACGGAGTCCGACAGTGAGTCGGCCCGATCGTATAATGTTGCCGCGTCCCGCGTGTTTCCTCCGTTTCTTCCTTCCTTTCTTCCATTCTTCCCACCTCTCTCTCCCTCGCTCCTCCGAACCATTACTACATCCCCTCAAATTGCTAATTAATTTTACATCTCCGTAAAACGGCAAGAGTGGCCCTTTCACCGCGGCGCTAAAAAGCTCTTTCGTCGATCGGGGCGTGCACCACGACCATTGCAACCTCGGTCCACGTACGTAGAACCCAGCGGTTGGTGTGAATGGCCCTTTCTACAAGAAACCCGGCCCTCTGTTCCACGAATCTGATTCGCGGCTCTACGGGGGAACGTAGAGGGTCCGGATCTTCCGCAGAGAGCGGAGACAGATACAGGGAGAAAAAGACGGAGGGACGGAGAGGAGGAGGACTCGTTCCGATTTTTGTTCACGATGTCACGGAACCGGGGAGAAAGAAGGAAGAAAGGAAGAAAGGAGGGAAGGTAGGTAGGAACGGATAGAAGAAAGCCGAACGTAGGAACGAACGGAGAGGCTGAGAGTGATAAATGGGTGGGATTCAATTTGAGGCCAATCAACATTCCCGTCCTCTTCTCGTACTCCTTGTCTTGTCCGTTTGTCTTTCCGCCGTGCACCCGGTGTGTCTTTCGCTTTTTCTCGCGCATTTCCTACCCGTGTCCGACTATACAACCTACACCGCCATACCCGTTTTCTCCGCACACCCTGCTAATACCGCCGCTCCATCCTCCGTTTCTCCCGTGTTCTGCCTCCTTTTGTCCGTCCTCCCCGGTAGCCGCGCCAGACCCATTTACCATTCCTTTTTCCCTGCACGCCGCGAAATAAGTACAATAACATCGCGTGCACGTAACGCCCGGCATCTTGGAATTCTGACGATCGTCGTTGGACGAAACTGCCCCTTTACGCGATACGTCCCCTCGAGGAATATATACTCGCATACCTGTCCGTATTTACGATCGCGAGCATGCCTGTGACAACGGGCTAAGAAGGTCTGCCCTGCCGCTGCGTGCACTCGCTCCGTTACTTATGCAACTACCCGATTAATTGTTCGGGGACGATATCCACGCGTAACGAGAATTCCTTCCCGGAGTGCCGTGTCGTTTAAACGCTCGAACGGTCGGGCAAGCTTTTCCTGGATCGATATCTCACCGGTGGGGGGGTTTTAAGGATACTAACTTCGCTTGAACCGTTGCTCGCTTCCTTTGTACCGGTGACGAGCGAAACCTTCTTTCGCTGCGAGCCAAAATTGAAAACTCGATAATACGAGCTGCGCTGCAACCGCGTGCTTAGAAGACCTAATTTATTATTTTTGGAAATTGTCAATTTACTGGGTGGAATTTTTTATTTGAACATTGGTTAACAGGGAATATACCTTTATTTTATTTTCTGGAAATTTTCGTATTATCTACAGCGTCTTTTGAAAGCCTCCTCGAGTTTATCACGGGGTGCTTTAAAAGTCACTCCAAAGTCGTTCCGAGGTCATCTACATTATTTTGTTACAATGCGATGTTGTATCCGATATCAAGACGAGTTAGAACCTTAAACTGACCTTAACTGAGCTTGAAGTGACCTTCGTTCAAAAAAATTTTACGAGGACTTTTTTTCATCGTCACTAGATTCAACCCCTTACAGCACACAAAACTCCTCGTCGTCATTTGTCACTTTATTTTGTATTGTAATTTTCACATGTATAAAATCGTGTAAGATATTTTTACGGTTTCATGTCACTTCAAGAGTAACGAACATGAATTTTCAGTGTTTATCGAAAAAATAGGAAGGGTCGTAGAATAAATGAAAATAAGTTTTTGAGAGGACATACTATTATTTGAAAGTAATTCAGGTTTTCGTTATAAATGAGACACTCTGTATATAAGAAACTATGCAATCCTTACGAAGATAATTTCATAGCTTGGTACATCGTGCTGAACGTAAAAATGATTCACTTTAACCGACTGAAATAGGTCTCACCGCAGTTCTGCAACGATAGATCATCCCCTAACGGGTTTTCCAAGGGAACGTGCAAGCAAATAGACGTAGATAGACCATCGACTGTACACATAGGCGTGTAACGTGTATGGCTTGGTCTTCCTTTACGTTGCCATAATTAGGCTACGCGAGCGGAAGGGATGAAGCGGTCCTGTCCGCCAAGCCTTTGTAACCTCGGCTGCAATTGCATCCGTTGTGCCAGCAAGGCGATCTTAAATGCAATTTTCGCGATATAATTGACTTTCCGACATTTCGGGGCCCTCGAGTGCCTTCGGTTCACGTTCGTGTCGGAGCTAGACTTTGCGGCTGTATTGCGCCGCATGGAATTTCGTTCTACTACCAACGAACGTTCGAACGCGAAACTGGTTCAGGGAAACTTTGATTACCCATATTGTTTCGCGGTAAACTAAGTGAGTCATCTAATTATGTGCCTGTTTGCATCAGGGGGACGCGAATCGTGTTAGTCGCGAGATAACCTCTCTGGATATATCTCCTTATCTATAACTAAATTTCTCTATTTTTTTTCATTCTCTCTCTCTTTTTTTTTTCGCGACCTCGTTAGGCCGCAGAGAAGCCTCGATCATGGCGGATTATCGTCGTAAAATGTTAGGCAACCAGATCAGGTACCAAACGCACATCGACCGACCATAGAACCTCCCCTGGTTTAGTCCGCGCCGCGACAAAACGGTTAACCCTTTGGCAGTCTAAAGGTGAAGAAAATTTAGATTTTACACGTATCCTTTTAATAGTTACGCCGTGTGTGATCATTATACATATCTCGTCCCTTTCTAACTTTCTTCCTAAAAGTCTCTCTGAAGTGTAAACAGTTAGACATTTGATTATCCCTTACACGGGATGAATTGTCGAAGGGTTAAAGAACAAAGATGGAAGAAAGTTCCAGCACCTTTCCATCTCCACACTACAACCACCGATCGCGAAACACCTACAGTCTATGTACATATACACGTACATACCAGCGAAAAGGGAATTATTGCAAGACTAGTGCCACGCATCACACAGTCGTCAAACATTTCATTTTTCCGAAGACTCGCCCGAGAGTTCGGTCAAGCGTGGTCTCAGACTTGACCATCAATCATATTCAATCCGGTCGTCAGGATTAATTTCCCGTTGACCAGCGTCTCGACTAACTGCCAAATTCTACGAAGAATTAATTCGCGTAAACGTACGAAAGGATCCCGCGGGTAAATGTTACAGTACGGCAAAGAGTTCGCTGCTAGTCCCCCGGAAGCGTGTTCAGGCTAAAACTTTATGTCTGCGCAAACGTTCTACAACGGTGATGTAACGTTTTACCCAAGGACGAAGTATCGCAGGCGTGAAAACTTGTGCTCGTCGACGTTAGAACCGCGATCGTAGCTGTCTGCCGCTGAAGCTACGTAAACTCCGCGTTATTATAGCGGCACGCCGGTAGATCTTGCAGTTGCACACCCCGACTGCCTGCCTGCATCGCCCCGCTATACAGCTCTCTAATATGCACTTTAAGTATGCAACCAGACGCTCAAGTTCCAACTCTGTTTATCGCGAATACCTCGCTCGTCTGTTATTTCCTACACCGTTTTAACGGATCTAGCCGTAGCAGCGCAAACTTCATTCCGTCGATTTAAATATCTAGCAGAATTAATCAGGGGAAAAAACCTCCTATACCCACGTGTTTACCCTGATCGAGACGAAGCGAGTATATCGCGAAAAGTCATGAATCTAAAGTGGCTGAATCTAAGTTGGTCGGTTTTTCGATAGAAGAGAGACCCTGGTTTGGAGGGACGACGATAGCGCGGGAAAAACTAATTTCGGCTAGACAAACAGAGGAATCGGTCTATTTACCGAAAAAAATGATCGATGATACGGGGGTGTAATGTTTGACGTGCGAGGTTCGGCTTGGTTGTATAATGAAAGCTTATCTTTTTCGTCCAGATGGCCCGTACGGTGAACGACACACCACCACCGGTCTTATACTTTTATTTCATCGTGGAGAGAAGAGACGAGGCGGCGGCGGCGGCGCACGGCCAGGCCAGATCTCCCAGCGGATCCTTTCATCGATCATTTCGCGATCAATCGCGCGTCAGGAAGATTGTTTCCGAGAGCCACTTATCCGGGTACGTGTCTACCCCTCGACGAAACAGGGCCTCTCGCCATCGATCATCGCGTAACCGCGCCACTTCCGAATTTCAAGTACGCATACACATCGCAATTGGTTACCATGAATTAGCCGGCCCGCTTACGAGTGCTCCAAGAGGCAATCTAACGTTGATTACGCTCCAATTAATCATTGTTAGATCGGCCTGATTCTGGTCCCGGTGGAATCACCCGTTCCGATCTTCGCTGGCCGGTTTTCGTTTATCGCGAGCAACGAAGACGCGTGAAGCGAGGTAACGTGTAACGGCAGAGAAGGAGGTTGAGAGGAATGGAAATGGAAATTTCCTTCAGGGAAAATTTCACGGTGCAACGCGTCACCGTGGAAATTCGCTAACAACGTTACCAGGACGGATAAACGCGTGAAATAAAATGAGGACGGACAAGGGAGGAAACGTGATTTCCACGGTGAAATAATTTTATGCACGTGCCAGGGAAAAGTTTCGGCAAGTGGTGGAAATCGAGTATCAAAGTTGGCCGACGCGCGCGGAGCGGTAAGGAAATGAGCTCAACGAGTTGTAAAATCACGAAGCTTTGAAAGTCTCGTAAAGATGCCGCGTTCCCTGGGAAATACTGTATGCTCGACTACGCGAATAAAATCGTATAAACCGCCACCGCCTCGCCGCGCCGCCCAAGTTCGACGTTCCTGAATTATATCGGCGTTTCGAGATGCCGCGTTTGCTGCGACAAATGTCGTCGCTAAGTCGAACTTTCCAAATGAATTTATGTAATCGACGGAACACGACGTACTGAAGTTTCACTCTATACAGAGTGAACCGCGTAACATGATTACCTTAGTGGATCTATAGAAACTTTCTTATCTACAATTTTTTTATTATTAATCTTGAGGTGTTTTACTCTACAAATTTTGGTAAATATTTAGTCGAATTCAACAGGCTTAATAAAAAAGTGTTCTTCACTGCGCCTAATCACCGCGAAAAAATGCGCGGATGAACACCCTTACATATTCCATTAACCCTTTCACTGCTATTGGCACCTTGAAAATTCAGAACATGTAGTCCCCTTTCACCTTAATTTGATTCTTCATTTCATCCTTTGCATACCTTCATCTTATTTAATTAAGCAGTTAAAAGAATGCGACCGAAACGAAAAATTTTGCGGCCGCATCTGCCGCGTTAAATTCGCAACTGAAATAATCGAAGTAGTTACCTAGAGATCGCTGTTAAATTATCAATGAAAACCTACACTAAGATCCCGCAATATCTCTAATCTTCCAAGAAAAATTACTAATTACCAGTAGAAAACCTCGATTTTCACGATGAGAACACACTCGATTACCCCTAAATTTCCTGACCTCTTCGATTCTCTCGAAACCCATCGCATTAACGTCCATCATATTCACACTCAAACAAATCGTAAACTTCCTCCCGCCTGATCGCCCTCGATCATTGTCACCGACGTTTCCATAAAACAGTCACTCGCCTCTAAGAGAGAGAGAAGTAACACGAAGGGGTCGGGGGTTTGTATCGACGATACGCAAACAGGATCGCTCAGATAGGCAGCGCGTCGCAATCCCGAAGGATTTTCGCCTCATGCTATCGCGCAATTCCAGATTCGGCAAACTCGTTCGACCCGCGGGGACGTATCCTTGGGTGTAATGAGGGATGAGCTACGTGTGCATACAGCCGGCTGTTTCGTTGGATAGATGGCATATTCATGTGTACGAGTTGCTTACCAACGCGAACCAGGGGAATCACCTGTAGGTACGAAATGGCAGTCGGATCAACGTAGAAGCTTAGGTGGGTAGAAACTCGTAATGAAATTCCAGACATTATTAATATTGCCGAGATGGGATAGGAATAGCAGTCAGCCGTCATGCGCGCAACTCGGCGAGGGGGATCAAGTCGCTGTCAGGCTACGTACCAGGCATCACGTGCAAATTCATCCTAGCTATCCAAAATTTCGCGGCGCACCGTGCACGTGGCTGTTGCTGCCGCTGCTGGTGGTGCTGCTTGCCTTCACGGTGTACACATGTTAAACCGTGTCAGGAAATCGGATCTCCTGGCTGCATACGCATCCGATGCAGATACATGCCTACGCGAAATTTTCTCCTTATTTATGCATACAGTCCCTTGGGAACGCGTGGTTAATGTATAAACAGTTGTACGCTTATACTGGGTGTTCCAGTTTTCTTCGAACCAACTTCGTCGGTGTATTCTATGAATCGAATTAAGAAAAAGAGTTTATACGAACAGAGGTCGTTTGAGGCTTTATTAAAAATTTAGAAGGAAAATAAAGGAATGATAATGATCTTGCGTTTACTACGAATGACACTGGCAGAAATTATATTGCACACTTTTAACAACCTCAGATAGCACACACGCCGATCTGTTCCTACTTTTATCGTAGCAATCGCAAATTCGTTGACGTTCTTATTTTTGCTATAACTTTTTAATAAAGCTTCAAACGACCTACGTTTATCTAACATTTTTTTCTTACTCATACCCGTAGAATACACCGACGAAGTTTCAAAATTTTGGTCGGAAAACATTTGAACACCCTGTATATGTACATATGTACATATTACCAGGAAAGTAAAGGTAGACAAACTATGAAATAAGATGTGCTTTACAGATCGCCTGGACCTTACACGTTGATAGTGACATACATACACGAAGCAGATGGGAAACCGCAAAAGGCATAGTTCCTTTTTCTCCAACGTAATTGCGGAATAATAGCTGGCGAACAAAGGAAGCCCCGGCACCTTGTATCTTGTTATTCGATAAATTACTCCATCAATTACCGCGATCGCTTCGCGTGAGCAGAAACACGGTGACCTGGAAGCGAGTTGAGGGAAGGTAAGGAAGACGTAGGTGTGTGCATGATAGAATTTGAGGCACGAAAAGGGATCACGCCAAGGCGGAATAGGATCGGCCGGTCTTAAACCCGTCACCGATCGAAACGAAGAGCTTTCTTCGTAACGCGGATAGCGTGGATGTCTTCCCGGCTGGATAACGTCTACGTTGGCAAATTCCACGACGGGAGAACGCTTTCGTGTCAGAAACGAGGAGACGTGAAAATTATTTTTCCTAACGAACCTCCCTTTTTAGACTTCGATCCCTTTCGAATATTCAAAGAACACGAACGGTATTTAATTTGGAAAGTACACGAATATATACATGTACAGCTACTCTCACTAATATTCGGAGACTCTTTGGAACAGTATAACTTTTTCAAAATTGAACATTACGACACGGGTTCCTTTTTTGAGAAGTTAGAAGGATTGGTATACCAAACGACGTGTGCAAAAAATTTGGAAAAAATCGCAATTTGTGGAAATGGCGTAGAAAATTGTGAAGGTAGCTGTTATACAACTTTTTTATCTGAGCTTTTTTTATCTGAGTTATGCTGAAAATTTCATCGAAATCGGTTAACGTTACTATGTGAAAATGGCACTATTTCGCGACTTTTCGGCTTATAACTGTAATAAATCTGAAGATTCTTACATCTTTCGATGCCTGCCGCTTGTTTTTCCATCGACCGATTTCGATGAAATTTTCCACGTGTGTATAATTCGCATAGGTCTACAAAACGTGTGTTTTATATTTTCATTACAAGCTCAGATAAAAAAGTTGCAAACAGTGACCTCTACAATTTTGAAATTGCAATTTTTTCCAAATTTTTTCACATGTCGACCCTTCTAATTCCTCGAAACATCGCAAGTCCTCGGGTTCAATTTAAAGAAAGTTATACTGTTCTAAGGAGTGTCCGAATATTAGTAGGAGTCACTGTATATATTCGTTCGATAAAAGATTATTAGTCAAGAATAAACGTTTCATAAGCCGGGTGCTTTAATCTCTCCCCCGTGTATTCAGCGTCTTCTCAGCGAGGCCTCGACGAAAGAACGTTCGATAACGAAAAGAGGGGCGAACACTGAATACGCGTGAGCACTAATTTGCGAGGAAAGCGTTATTATACGCGGAGAAGCAAGCTCGCCATTAATCATCCCGGACGATCGTAGCCCGACATTAATTATCCGAGGCCATTTTCCTGGGTCGTGTGGCGGCGGCAGCACGATTTCCCGGGTTCTGTCGGGCCTCAAAGCGTGCCTACCTCAGGGGTTCTCCGGGACAGCATTTGCGTGAAATTGATATGTTATCGCGTTATTAAACGGGTATGATCCTCGCGGCTTAGTGTAAACCGTTCCTGCGCGTAAAACGGGCATGCCCTCCGAGGCCTGAGAACGAGCCGTATCCGCCGTTGCCTCTGTCAGCCCCCGTAGCCGAATTCTCTATCCCATTCTCTATCGTGGTACTTCCCCGTGCCTGCAGACTCCACCGGAAAGGAGATTCGCTCGAATTTTAGACCGATTATATCCATCAGAGGTACGCTTGCCAGAAGACAGAGCCAACGTCATTCCATTTATTATCCGTAATCGCGAATATGCCTGCCTCGTTTCTCTTTCTCTCGCGCCCACTTCCTTCTTCCTTTCTCCCGTGTCTGTTTTTACCTCCAATTTCAATCCCTCCTTTTCAACTCTTTTTCCAAGCAGTAATTTCTACGGATTCTATAGAGATTGAATGGTATATCCGTTGGCAACCGCGAAACCAAATACTTTCTTGATTGAAATTTTATTGCGCGTCATACTCGAGCTCGTCTCGATTGCGCCTGAACTCAATAACGATCCGTCAAACGCAACGACCAGATCGTCCCGTTCGAATTTTAGTCCAAGTTCAGAATTGATTGTTTTTCACATCGAAACGTACACACACGTGAACATCGCAGATTGAACGGGGTACGTACGTACCGTTACCGACAGATTCGTCGGTGCGTCAGTTTCACAGGGGAAGAAACGGTAAGCGCGATATGTGTGTCAATCGTTCGGGAGTAATCTCGAGACGCGGGGACTCGCGAACTTGGTCACCTACTTCCGTTCAGAACTTGTCAACCAGTTGGCGAACTATCGCGGTGAACGCCAACTTCGAACGTCCCCCTATGTTCTTGGCCCGGGACACGAGATTGGTCAGTTGAAATTTGTGTCAATCGAGCCGCGAACTACGGGATTCCGGGTCGAGAATCGAAAAACTTCCTCGGGAATGCTTCGTTCGCTGAATAGTTGTCGCGTAAAAAAAGTTATTCCGAAAGTACTAAAGTATGCACCTTAAACGGGAGCAAGATTTTTCCAAGTTATCGAATCCTCGCGCATTTTTCCAAGTCTCTTCGAAGCCTCGAAAGTTCAGCGACCGTGTGTGTGTACCGACGATCGTCGAACGGGAAACTAAACGATCCGCAATTTTTCCTTCTTTTTTTTTTTCGAATCGTGAAACAGAGAGAGGGTAGCCGAAGCTCTACGCGCCGTTCACATTCGTACGTAAGTTAGCTTTTGTTGGCGAGCAGGCGCGATGACTAATGGCCAATGGGGGATCGTTCCCGGTTACCGCGTCCCTGCTATTTGTGTACACGATTTTTCATAGTTTTTACGCGCACGACCGCCTTGTTTTATAACGACGCCGATAACTCGAAATCGATTCGTCGAGCCGGTTCGTTCGTGTGCCTTTCATGGGAGAACGAATTGAAATCGACGACTGACCGGTAGGGAACTGTAAACGGGAAAAACAGAGACGGAAAGCCTGTCCTGTGTGAAACTGGGTCGAAGCGATACGCGGAAACTTCTCGTTGTCTCCACCTTCGATCGAACTGTACACCAGGTAAATAACGTTGTAATCTTTCGTACGACCGATCGTGGTTACCTTTTTTGTAAGTTTGCAAGTGGTGCGTTATGTAGCTGCGCTTGCTCTGACTCCAGCAGGTTTTTCCGATAGCGTACCAGTCAGCGGAACTTCCAGAGTAATCGTTGCGATTCTCGCGGAGCGAAGTGCATGGTTTTCGAGCAAATTCTGAGACTGGCCAATCCTATTTTGCATACGAGGGATGGGGTTCTAAGGTTTGGAGGTTATGGTTCCGTTGGTAATGAAACTTCAGGGAGAATTTACGTGAAAAGTAATAGAAGATGAAGTAGACACATTTTCGATTTTTTTTAGTTTAACGAGCCAGCTTTTGTAATTGAAGCTTTCGAGAGGTATTGACATTACCATGTGTCATTTGGTTAGGTTACGTTATGTCAAGGATCTTTAGCTACCAAACGGGTGTTTTTTATTTGGTTACCTGAACAAAGCATAAATCAAAAGACACACAGTATTATCAGTGTGTCTTTTGAACCTTAATGAAGCTAACTAATTCTGGCGAAACTTTGGAACACAAACGCAGAAGAATTAACGTAAAAAGTAGCTACTTTGTGGATTTTCGTTACTTTAACGAGGATTTTCAAGCTTTCGCAGCCTTCATAATTGAAGCTTTCAAGAGACACTGACACTACAGTGTGTCATTTGATTAGGTTAATTTATGTCACGGGTAATTAGCAACAAATCAGGTGATTTTTGATTAATTACCTGAAGAAAGCATAAATTAAAAAACACACGGTATTATCAGTGTGTCTTTTGAATCTTATTGAAGCTAACTACAATTCTGGTGAAACTTTGGGGCGCAAACGCAATTAGACACAGCTGAAACCAAAGAGTCTCGATTAATACTTCTTCATTTTACATTGAATAAAGGAATTTGAGAACCTCCACTGCTCCACCCAAAGAAATTATTCGTCATTATTCTCGGGAGGTAAGCTTCCTCGAGGCGCCAGATGGAGGAAAAATGAACTGCAGAACGCTCGAATAATTACACACCGCATCGCGCGTGTAAACGTAGGTAGATATTATGTTGGCCCAGATATCGAAACGTTAAAAGGCGAGCAGCAAGAAACCGGTACGACGCTGTGCGTGCAATACTACCGACACCGTGCACACGCGATCGAAGAAAGCGCACGGGGTCATGGATGAAGATAGCGCTAGCTATAAAAATGCTACTTAGAGAAGGATAATGAACGCCGGGTGGAACCTGGTTCAGCTCGTTACGTGCCTGTTTTGCTACCCTGCAACTCTATTTTTTTCCTTTTATTCTTAACGCCCTTTTCCCCCTCTCTCTCTCTTTCTCTCCTTTTAATCGTATTACCACACATATGCCTTCTCGCGAACATCTCGCGGCAACATGCGGCTCTTCAGCTCGGCCGTCTGGCAGGCAGTCGCGGCTGAAACGAAATCTTAATGACACCTGTCTCGAGTGGCCGCGACACGGCGTTTCTCTTTATGTACCGAAAATCACACACGCGCCAGAATGAGACAGAGGGGAGGGGAGAGAGTGTAGCGGTGGTGGTATTCGCGTCGGGCACACCTCTCGTTAATTCGTTAACTCCAGCTGGGGAAGGGGCGTTGAAAATGGAACTTTTTCAACGCAGCTGAGTTTTTCCGCTGGTTACCGACGTAGTATACCACCGGTCCCTGCTTTCTAAACCTGAACTGTAGAAAACTGGAACGCTGACGCGTCGATAAGAAACGTTGAAAGAGGGATGCACAGTGGTGTCCACTTAAATGTCGCTGAGTTAACCCAATAATCCTTCCAACTACACTTCCACCAAGCGAGTTTCTGCGTTATCTGCGACACGTGTTTCGAGATAATTCAACTACTAACGAGTCGGGATATATGGGATTATTTGAATGAAGCTGCTGTTGTATTCCGCGGCTCGCGATTCCTTGCGTTGGTTTATTATATTCAATAGGTACGCGGTAGGAGAGCCTGACGGAAACTGGAGCGAAATAAGGGAGCTATTCTGCGCGTAGTATTATTCGACTTTATTAGACAGTTCGGTGACGTTCGGTGCGTGAAGACCACTAGACAAAAATCTGCTGTTTCGACGGAAAAGGTTTCTAGATATAGGTTCGGCAAGTACGAGAGTAAGGATTGGTCTCAGAGGTCAATGTAGGGAGAGGCGGTGAGGTCTAGGTTCAGCGATGAGTAAAGGATGATGTGGAGGTCTAGGTTTCGGGGTGACTAACGTTAGGATGATGCGGATTTGTTTACAGTTAAGGAAAGGAGGCAGGATGACTAAAAACTAATGAAAGATAGGAGAGAGGTATACGACACTGCTGGGACGGTAAACATGTGGCGATATTTAAATGTACAATTAAGGAACCGAGTGTAATTGTACAGAACAGATATACTTGAAGGTACCTGACTTAACTCTTTCACTGCGGTTTACAGTTAAGGAAAGGAGGCAGGATGACTAAAAACTAATGAAAGATAGAAGAGAGGTATACGACACTGCTGAAATTTTTCGAATTAAAGGGACGGTAAACATGTGGCGATATTTAAATGTACAATTAAGGAACCGAGTGTAATTGTACAGAACAGCTATACTTGAAGGTACCTGACTTAACCCTTTCACTGCGACAGATTTTAATGCGTAACGTGGTTAAATTTTTAACCTCGGCTGCAAAATTTGTTATTTTGGCCGTATCCTTTTAAAATTCGGTTCGTTGAATTAAGATTGAAGTGGATAAAGGACAAAATGAAGTATTAAGATGGAAGTGCACTATAATACTCCAACAGTATATTACGAGTGAATTTTCAAAACGCCTGCAGGCGCTAATAGTAACGAAAGGGTTAATTAAGCGCGATATACCGGCAGACCGCGATTTATAGCTCCACGTGCAATTCAATACTCCAGTCAGACCCAAACATGTCATAAACAAATTCACGTGTGTATTCACTTCCAAGTAGCTGTACAAGCCTACTTTCCCTATTTTACCGACACTCGATGTTTCCCATTTTCATTTCCAACGCACTCAAGAATCAATCGAACCAGAAAAAAATAATAGCCAGAAAATTTCTTTCCCGGTAACTGCCGCCATGTGTACTCAGTCTGCGACAGTTAAGTGGGCACTGCTGAATCAAGTTTCACAGAGCTCGCTCTTCATGCGTGAAAAATCCACGAGCGCGTTAATGCAGCGAGGGGGAAGAGAGAAAAAAGAACGACTTCAGCGAGAGTCTATGTGAAAAGGCTGCGATTTCTACCCCTGGGAGAGGAACACGTGACCGAGGCTGTAATTCGTCCAGGATCTGTCGAGGTTCCTGCTCGTCCAGCTCGAATCTATCTCGCGCGCCGATCAAACCGCATTCACCGCCGCGACAATGCGCATCGATCCGACCCCGTCACCCCGCCGTCCTGCCGTAGGAACGAAAGGAGGCGAAAAGAGGGCAAACAGGTCCCTATCTACCCGCCAGCTTTCGTATAAATAAATATTGTCGAATGATTGATCGTTCGTCGTTGCGCTGCCGGGCAAGGACATTACATCAACCAGACTGACACGTTGCTTCTACGTTCCCGAGGAGGGTCCGTATTTTTTATTTACCTCTTACGCCGGGTAATTTGTCATCGTGCCACAATGCCCGCCTTGCGGGACGCGGGCCAGATAGTCGGCGAGTTAAAATTCGTGTACGGATATAATTGTAGCATCTCGGATAAGGGCAGGCCCGATGGCGAACGGGATAATAGCGCGTTGAAAGGAGTTCGTGGATCCAGCCGACCGGTCGGAACGACTCCGAAGAATAATAGCTCGCTACTTCCAGGTATTTCAATTTTTATCCTAATCTGTCTGGCTCGTGAGAGAATCGTCCAAATGCGTACACGATATTTCTCGTGTACTAAAATAAACAACCGAGATTGTGTATTTAAACGTGCGTTGTTTCCTTTCCGAGATTCAGATAGAAAACACGCATCGACACGGTTTTCCCGCTACGATCTAGAGTAAAGTACCTACACTTCGTATCTCGTGCACCGTCAACGAGCATAATTCACGCTGTCGTGAGCGCAATTTGTTACGATCTGCTAAAGACCCACGAAAAGTTGCACCTGTGCATGCGACCCGAGCAAATTAATACGTCAATGACACGTGTGCTATCAACCCTCATATTCAATGAGGCTCGCATTAAGCCTCGGCTGTATTTCATGCTCCGCCTCGGTCTGCAGCCTTGGAAAATTTATAGAGGGATGTGTCGCTCGTATCTTCCTAAGCTACGTGCTTGCTTCGTCCTCTCCGAAGGAAACTTTCCCTTTTTCCACACCCCGTGCGCGTTCTGTTCCGTGACCACCGGGAAAGATGACGAATCGTCGAAATAAACGTAACCGGTTCGCGTGAGATAGTGCAGAATTCCTCGCTTACTACGGCCGCGTCGTAAACACGAGGCCTGTTGACGACATTCATTACGATCATCGCAGCACGGACAATTAAACATCCCCCGTGCTGGCCTCGTTTCATTCGTCACGATCGCGCTCGCGTACACCGGCAAGGGGGATAAGCATCGCGAGAACGCGTGCTGCCCTGAAACCTTCGTCCTGGAAGTGGCATTAAGGAGAGAGAAACGAGCGTTTGCGCGACTACCATTGCTCGAAACCTCTTCGCCTTACTTTCATCCATTATTCCTCGCTACGGTGGGGTAAAAGTCACCTAGCCGCGCGTTCTGTCGCGTGTACGCTCGTTCGCGTGCAACAATCACACGCGCGAAAACACGGAGCAGAAGGAGAAGGCATGAAATATTTGTCCCTCCTTTTTTGCCGGTGCACTTTACCCGGCTGGAAGAAAACCGCAAGTATCGAGGCTATTGTGGCAAAAGCGAGAGCTGAAGCTGGCCGAGGGTGGTCGATTTGACGTGTACTACCTGGGTAGAAACGTGTTCCCCCCTCGCTCTTACTGCTCCTCGGACGTTCCTTCGCGTAACTTTCTGACATAACGGCTAAAAGAATGCTGAAGAATGCACGGTGCACGCGATGCGACCAGGTCGACGAACCCCGTGTGCCCGAGCTCCGCGAAACATTGAATGAAACTTCGGCAAGGATGAGTCAACGTACCCGGAATGTTTCATTTTAATAGTTATAGATCCCGGTTAAATTGCACATGCCAGAATCGCGAGCTGTCTGCCAACTCTGTGATACGCTGGACTACTATTTATCTGGAACAACGACGTCACTGTCGAAATTTTACGCGTTAATCCCTCGTGCCACTCGCCACTTGCTATTTTTTCTTTTTCCTTTCCACTCGCGCAAAATCGCGAGACTTCACGGTGTAATTGCGCGTGTTCGGTTATTATTCGCAGCATGAGACGCTGATTCCTGCTTAAAACGGGCAGCTTAACAAAAAGCCGGAAAGAAGAGCAGTCGTCTTAGAAACTTCTGCCTGCTCACGGCTTAAAGTAACTCGTAAATCTCATTTTTCCCCACGGTCCCGACCCGTTTCATCCTCCCCGTCCCTCCTGCCGTTTGTCCCCGGCACTCGCCACGGCAACTGGGACAAACTTTTTACAACAGCTTCTCAATGTAATGCATTTATTGTGCCATAAAGCTCCTCGAGGCTGAACGTAGCCGAGAGTGATAACGAGGCTCGTTTAACGCACAAATTTCATCACAGAACTCCTTCAAAGTTGTACCTCGAGAAATTTAATCAAGTCCTCTCCTCCTTTTCTTCTTTCTTCCCTCCTTTTTTTTCGTCTGTTATTCCACCACTTTAAACGGTTTAATCCTTGATCCGGGCAAATGAACTGCAACACGGAGACCGGTTGCGAGTGTTTCACGGAGGATCCGTGGCTCTTCGAAACGTCTTAATTAGCCCGGTTCTGCCGCGGAAAGTATGCGCCGGCGATATTGCTGGAAACCGCATCGTTACGTGATCAGAAGAGAAGTTCCAGTCTGTCGGATGGTAAAGGCGTTCGCGAAATAATAGTCGACGAGTTGCACGCTTCTGGGTTGTGTGGAACGGGGCCGGAATTTCGTGCCAGCGGCCATTTGCTCGAGAATTTTACACGATATTCGCTCGCGTTACGATTCGTCTCCTTTCTCAGAGAGGCATAAAGCTCGATTTAAATGGAAGACGTGTCGCGCGGTACCGTTTCTCGGTCTTCGCCCGACCAAGTACGCTCTACGGATGATACCGCGAGCAAGAAATTCGCGATAGAAGTTCGATATTCGATTAGCGTGGACCGTTTAAAGAATAATATTTCTTTGCATTGCAAATTGGAATATGGTCCGGGTGAGTTTTAAACGGTATCCGGCGTCGCGCTCGATTTCTCCTGGCGATCGCGGATGATCGACGCTCAGACGCAAGAGAAAAAAAGTTCCCCGGTCGCTTTCGTTCGATTACATTTTGCATTCATAGCTCGGCCCCGGCGGATTTAAGAACTTCAAGTTAACGATCAATTTCGTTCTCGCTAACTTTTCTTCTCACCCCATCGTTCTTCTCCTTTCTTTTCCCCTCTCTTTTCATTCTTCGGCTTCTTCGCCGTCTCCATCAGTGTTAGGTTTCATTCAGCAAAGGTTTATGGCACGATCGCACCTACAGGCTGTTTTTGAGATTAGGATTTAATTTACTATTTATGCTTTAACGTCCATCCTAGCGAAGGCCGGTAGAATCACTTAATTAGAGTTTTTTGCCGCTTGTGCCTTTCGCGCTCAATAGCTTAAGAACATGCCATAAACCACGGGTTTTCCGAAGGGTACAATTGTCTGTAACGGTCCGCTGGCCGATGAGTCACCCGGAGGAATTTCCCGAATTATTATAAACATTTGGTTACCCCTTGGGATCTTCTCCCACTCCACCAGGGTAAAGCGCGTTAAGGGCGCACTGGAAGGAGTTGGCGAGAAAATTAGGCACGTTGATTGGCGATGAATACTAGAAAATATTCACCAATCAGCGTATTTTTCAAGAACCACCGCTCTCGAGGGCGAAGACGAGCTCTCGAGAAGTGAGAATCATTACAACCATCAGAGCAAAAACATGTATCAGTCAAACTAGTCACTTAGTTTTTACATACAATAAAAATTACACAAAGTTAGAAAGGCAACACGCATTTGTTCATTTTTAATCAGTCGGCTCAGTGCGACAGCACACACGGGCTACATTAATACAAATCAACAATCAGCCTACCGCGTGTAATCGTGCGACGCAACGGCAGGTCTCGATTAGAATTGTCGTCGGAGTAACGAGGATATCGGGTGAATTTCGAAACGAAGACAAGACAATGGACAATGGTGAGAAAGATGGAAGGGTTGGAGGAAAACGAGGATAAAGTAGACAAAAGGCGAGGGATGAAAAGGAGTGGGGGGAAGTTACATAATCGACGGAATGGCGGCACGATGTCGTAAGTTGGCGAACAAATAAAACTTGACTAAGTGAATTTAGTGAATAGAGAGACGGGAATGAAAGAAAGTGGAACCAGTAAATCCATTGAAAAGTTTCTCACTCGCAAACGCCGCGACTACTGCAATATTGTCCGGGTCGTTCGTGGATGACCCTCCGGCGGTACGGCAGGATCTAAAGGCCACCAAGGCATTCGCTTCTTTTTTTCTTCAGTTTTTTCTCTTTTTCACCAGAAGTTTTAAGGTACGGTGTGCATCCTTGCATGGCAAG
>NW_017100200.1:805709-809547 GCF_001263275.1 Habropoda laboriosa | reverse complement strand
CATCCGCGCATTGTTAAGTGGTTATTCAATAAATTCTTCGGGTAGCAAATACAAGGACAGCCTTGGCCGCATGCGAATGAATTTCTGTTGCTTCGATTTTCTCCGTGCTTCTGAATTGTTTCCATCGTGAAAGGGTATTATTCACGATCGTACCTTTTCTTTTCTCCACGTGGGATAAATAATAAAAACGAGTACGAATTGAAAGGGACAAAGAGAGAGAGAGAGAGAGAATTCTTTGAAAGTTTCATCGTTCCCCGTTCGAAACAGTTACTCGGTAAGTTACAAAGAAATCTCGGCGACTTAGCGAGAACCGTAAAAAGGAGCAATCGATTCGATACGAAAGAGAGTGGGTCGAGTATCTTAAAGTTGGACACTGTGTCACCTGGAACGAGCGTCGAGTTGGATCACTTAGCTCGTTACGAGGGCAATTCAGAGCGTGTCGACGTGTTTGAGGTCGACGAGATAGAGAGAGAGAGGGGGGAGGGAGGATAGAGGTTCATAGATACACGATTTGAAACGCTCCCCCAATAGGTGAAGTACGTTTCACGGGTACCGATAATTTCATGGCTGGTGCGCAGCGAGCACGTGCTTTCATCAAGTTCTCAAAGTTGGCAGACCACCCAAATTGTCGAGGACCGATTAAATCGTTCATTCTGTCGCACGGAACATACTCTGGCGCACGGATCTCCCCTACAAAGGGTATTTCATTTACATAGGTGTAACACACGCGGCCCGCCGTGTGCCGCGCCGAATGGAACGCGCCAACCATGAATTTACGGCTGCTCAAAAATTTCGTCAAACAATTTTATCGCTCTCCCGGGACAGACCGAGTTAAATACTTCAATTTTTTCCTGTTTTTTAAAATTCCCCTGCGAAATTTCTCGCCAGTTCTTTTTCCCCTCTATTTTTCTACCTAATGAGTTGTATCCTTGACGCACAAAAAAGTACTCATTCACCCTTTGAGGACGATGAACTTTTGTACAGACATTTTTTCAAATAAAAATTAATAAAATTTGGAAATAGCTAGATTTACTACGAACTAATTTACCTACATAATTTCGATGCAATTTAGTGTCTCGACACGTTACGCAATCTTTCCGAGTACATCCGCGCATTGTTAAGTGGTTATTCAATAAATTCTTCGGGTAGCAAATACAAGGACAGCCTTGGCCGCATGCGAATGAATTTCTGTTGCTTCGATTTTCTCCGTGCTTCTGAATTGTTTCCATCGTGAAAGGGTATTATTCACGATCGTACCTTTTCTTTTCTCCACGTGGGATAAATAATAAAAACGAGTACGAATTGAAAGGGACAAAGAGAGAGAGAGAGAGAGAATTCTTTGAAAGTTTCATCGTTCCCCGTTCGAAACAGTTACTCGGTAAGTTACAAAGAAATCTCGGCGACTTAGCGAGAACCGTAAAAAGGAGCAATCGATTCGATACGAAAGAGAGTGGGTCGAGTATCTTAAAGTTGGACACTGTGTCACCTGGAACGAGCGTCGAGTTGGATCACTTAGCTCGTTACGAGGGCAATTCAGAGCGTGTCGACGTGTTTGAGGTCGACGAGATAGAGAGAGAGAGGGGGGAGGGAGGATAGAGGTTCATAGATACACGATTTGAAACGCTCCCCCAATAGGTGAAGTACGTTTCACGGGTACCGATAATTTCATGGCTGGTGCGCAGCGAGCACGTGCTTTCATCAAGTTCTCAAAGTTGGCAGACCACCCAAATTGTCGAGGACCGATTAAATCGTTCATTCTGTCGCACGGAACATACTCTGGCGCACGGATCTCCCCTACAAAGGGTATTTCATTTACATAGGTGTAACACACGCGGCCCGCCGTGTGCCGCGCCGAATGGAACGCGCCAACCATGAATTTACGGCTGCTCAAAAATTTCGTCAAACAATTTTATCGCTCTCCCGGGACAGACCGAGTTAAATACTTCAATTTTTTCCTGTTTTTTAAAATTCCCCTGCGAAATTTCTCGCGAGTTCTTTTTCCCCTCTATTTTTCTACCTAATGAGTAGTATCCTTGACGCACAAAAAAGTACTCATTCACCCTTTGAGGACGATGAACTTTTGTACAGACATTTTTTCAAATAAAAATTAATAAAATTTGGAAATAGCTAGATTTACTACGAACTAATTTACCTACATAATTTCGATGCAATTTAGTGTCTCGACACGTTACGCAATCTTTCCGTAAAGGGTTAATGTTTTTACAAGATTAAAATGGACATTTTAGTGGAACGTATGAGAAATCTGGACGAATCTGTCCCCGTTGAATATAAAAGGCGACGCGCGATAGGGTACACATAGACGAAAAAAAAAGAAAGGCGGACAGGCCAATAATAAAAAGGAGTTCTTATAGCAGGGTGCCGCGACTTGGAGAGTTTTTGAACGTAGTCCGCGAAAGAGCACCGTGGGGAGGAGTGAGTATATTTAGTGGCAGTGGACTCCACCCGCTGTCCGCCCAATATTAACTCGCGCCATAATGCGCTAAATTCCTACCACCATTCCGGGCATCTTTTCTTCCCCCTGGAGCAAGAGCTTTAAATCTCCTCTCAGCGCTGAAGTAACCGGCAACCTGTGCCGCGGCTCGTATATCCGTAAGTCCGTTTCAAACAATCGCTCGCTTTTTTTCTTTTCCTCTCTCTTTCGCAGTTATGCTCACAGCGGACGAGTTTCACCTTCTCTGGAAAGAAAAAAAGTACACCGACGAATTGGGCACTTCCTCTACCTCCAATTTCTCCGAGAAATAAGCTTTCTCATAAATGCAAGAGACATCGTGTATACCTCATTGTTGGAATTCACCATTAAAATGCGGGTGAACACCACTTTTGGCGCGTAAGCGGAGAAAGTTTTTTGACCCAAGCTTTATTGCACCCCTTATTGGCCTGAAGACTCCAACAAACGAAACACTTAAGACCGGCACAAAAGTTTCTAATACAGTTCCATTCGATGGTATTCACGCCTTAATCTTCATTCAATATTCGTTGTTTATTAAGTAGAATACATATATTTCCATAGTTGTTGTTACTGTTATAAACCTATTAACACTACGTGTTGTTTTCCAAATCTGTAGCGACCTTTCTACGCTCTGCCACCAGAGGGACGGACTAACCGCAAGTTCTCGCTAGTCATCGTAAAGGCTCCCGGTTGTATATATACAACTTCTGATCTGAATCTTTCCAGTCCCTCCCGCATCTAATTGTAAGGCACAGGCCTCCTAGAAAGCCTTACTGACGAGTCCCCACTAGTAGTAGGCTCAGGACAAAAAAACGCTCTTTTTCAACCTTTACTTTACCGCTTATCTATCAATAAGTATTTCCAACACTTATTCACACAAAAAGTGTGCTCGAAAAGGATTTCTTCAACCTGTTCGACACTAAACTGGATCTAATCTCCAAAGAAACACAAGTACACCCCGCAAAGTCTCTTTAAAAAAAACAGCCGCAGAGACTCGTGTAAACGGAAAGAGATTTAGAAAACGTCCGTTCGTTTATCACCGACCGTCATCGATTTGCCCCCGCAAAACGGCGAGAAAGAGAGAGGGGGAAGGGTGAAACGACTGCGGCAGAAACGACGCGTCGTCGTCGGTTGGCTCGCGCGACCTCCATCAATTTCTCGGACACCCGGTACGTAAAGGACGTAAGTAGGTTCGCCGCATTACATTTATCTCGGTGTAACCGCCTGTGCAGACCGAGGCTGCACACCAGGATGCATTGATTATTCGCGGCGTAAAGCCCGGCATTACCAAAGTCTCTACCATCCTTTATCCGCGAGTCGCGCACCTGAATGCATCCTCCGCACAGTTCCCCCCTCCCCCCGCCCACT
>NW_017100200.1:790915-805694 GCF_001263275.1 Habropoda laboriosa | reverse complement strand
CTTCCCCCTAGCCCCTCTTACGTAGGTTCGTGCTCATCCTTTCGTCCTCGCCCTTTGACCCAGCACACACAGAGACCACCGCCACCGCTCGAATGGCCGCGCGACTGGCCAAGTTTTTGCCCCGGCGCTGTTATATATCGGGCTCAATTAGTCATGCGACAAAAGACGTGTTAGTTTCCACTTGGAGCCGGTGAGAGGGCGATCTGCTTCGCTGAACCCCGACAATGGCACCAGCCCGAGGCTGTCCGGCCACGCTGTCATCGGACGCGGACCGTGTTATCGTAATAGCCGCCGTCGGATATCATCGATAATTCGCGATGTGCCGCGTGACCGAGAGAGGATCGACGTTGATTTTTTTGAGGATCGGAAGGTCGGGAAGAGGGAGAGATAGAGAGAGCGAGAGGGGTATTTAATCGGTCGAAAGGATCGCGCTTGGATTGTTGTTCGATGCTCGTTGCAGGACCGATCAGGATTTGCACACGGCAAAGGGACCTGCCTATCGTGTAATCAGAGACAGTTACGCGATCGAAATTGGCCGACTATGAAGCGGTTTTCGCCCTTCGTGGCTACAGTATTTTTATCTATGTAGCAATGGAAACAATAATTATTTTTTTCTATGTTAATATAATTGTTTAATATGATTGCTTTAACCCGCTCAATTAATTCAGAGAAATTTTATATTTATTTCTCGTGGAAAATTATTGGATCCACTATCCACGATGCTCGTCTGTGAATAATTTTAACAAAATATTAATTTTTTTCATGGATCTTTGTCTTCTTTAACCCTTGGCGGTCCTATGTCGAATCAAACTCGACATAGGAATTTTTGCCTTCAGATATCATAGAATGATAAATTATAAACGATAATAAACCATTTTTTTATGCATTAGTATTATTGTGAAACAATATTTTGTAACTAATATTACGCTGAAATTAGTGCGAATTAATTGGACTATTCGGACCGCAAAGTGTTAAGACTTTCCATTTTTGATACTTTATGCACTAGACATCAAACTGTTGACTCCCACAAGTAAAGTACTTGTTTGGTTTGTATAAAGAAGCGTTCATACACAAATGATCGTAAAAGAGTTTCCGCGTTCCAATCTATAATACTCCAAGTTCCCTTCGGAGCTCCGCGTTGATCCCCCAAGCTGTCGTAGAAGATCCGTCCCTTCGAGCTGTATCTCCTCCATTCTTCGACTCCATTTCTCTCGACCGTAAAAATTCTGCGTTTACCGACGCACGTGAATACGAAATCACAGCGTAAGAAAGATCGCTTCCGTATGCTTCCTCCAAAGTTACAAACTATTGCTCGATAGACGTCGATTCTTCTTTGCTAATTTCCGGTTTTTTCCGTACACTTGGAATATTCTAACGGTGAAACTGTGAAACGATAAAGGGCGGATAGGCTGTTGCAGAGCGGAGGGCGCGTTAAATTTCGCCGTAGCGAATCTCGGTCAAAGCAAACGAAAATAAAATCACCGTCGACCCAATTCGATTGTACCAACAACGAGAGCCAGCGTGTGTAACGTGCAATTACCTATGCAAATACGCGGCAACTAGCGCTTTTTACCAAATCCCTAGATGCCGTACCGATACACAACGATCAAATACTCGCGATGTACGTTTTCATTCGTGAAGAACAGCTGTGCTCTATTAAAACGATACCGATAGCGATCGCACTTTCCCGTTTCCTATTTAATGCAGAGACGCACAGACTGACTGTCTGTGGAAAGAATCCGCGGACGTTCGATTAGTTTCTCTGTTACGTTACACAAATGACAATCTAGGGAATGCACTTTTTTTTTAGGGGGCAGCCACTTTTTGCAGTCAATAAAAGCCATCAAACAGCCACTATTTAATGTTAAAATTTTGAAAAATTTGACAAAATCAGACGACATAGCCTCACTTTAACCTTAATATTTCGGCTTCGTTTAACCCTTTCGTTACGAGCGCCGGATATAGACGGCATCCACTCGATGACCTGTGTGTACGAGCGCCGGCTATAGCCGGCGTCAGCGTGGTACCGCTTGATCACCGGCCCCGCGATATTCTTGTTTCTTTTGTTTGTATGCATCTTGCACATCGATGGCACTTGTCATTCTTTGGTTCGTTCTTCATTTGTTTTACTCCAAAAATAAAACATGCACTGGTTTGGAAGCAATCGGGACAAGAATCACGCGTTCAGTGGCGTCACTCCAGCGGAGCGGACTGCCGTAACGAAAGGTTTAAAGATAATATTTCGACCTTGGGCTCATTTCATAGCAATAAACATAGCAATGATCGCTGCTAAAGTTTCAATTGCTAATTTGACACCGTTCCCACTCGTAGAATAATTTTGAAAAAATACCATTGGTTTGCTGGAATTTTAACCTGTAAAATAAGCTTGTCGAAATAATAGAGAAATTTTGGGAACATGGGATAAAAAAAATAAAGTTTACCATGATGCACGTCGTTTGGCATCGCGCAGGCATCTGTTCGCCTGTTTGTGGTGTCTGCGCGACGTAAACTTAATTTTTTTTCGAGCGCTTGAAAATATCATTCCGGTGAATTATCGACTGTTCGAACGAGACCCGATCGGCATCTATTGTTCATAGAAGAGTAAGTGCGATAGCCTTATTCTATTGGCTTACTGACAGCGAGCCGTCGCAAGTTCCCCTACATCTCCCACTTTTAGGCCCTGCGTGACGTCAGAGGCTTCACTTTAGGAAGAATATCCTTTATCATCTAACGCAACCTTCACTTCCAGAGACTATCTCGTATCGTTGATACGAAATTTTTCTTTTAAATTTATCACATTTTTGAGTAAAGAAAGACGTATTAACGGACAAATACTCGTAATCGTTAATTCACCCTGATAACGAAAAAAAACCGTGTCCAATTCAACAAAGGGACCAAAAGCCCCAAACGTCCTTATCAATTACTCCCATGATAACGTCAGTCGACGTAATCATCTTCGTCAGCAGCCACATCGTAGGTTACCGGATAAAAGAAAAGAAGAACCCGAAGGTAGAAATTTATGTACTCGTTAGACAGACGTTACCGTAACGGGTAGAGCTACTTGATACGTGGCTCACGTGAATTCGTATGAATACGCATTGCCATATTAACATCGTTGCTCTGATAAAGATCGAGCGACACTCCGCTATCCCCGCCGTCTTTGTTAATTTCATGTTAATGCAGTCCCCGATTCCTCGAGAATACGACTTCGCGTGACTCGTCCGCGAGGCGTGTTGGATACGACGGAGAAACGAGTAGATCCGTGGGCTTTTTCCGAATCACGGGGCATAGGCATTTGCATCAAGAGCGAGAGCACGCGCCCGCGGGTTCAAGGTCTCACGCACTTCAAGGTTTTATGCGCTTTTTCAGCGAGGCGGCGGTATCTCGTAGGCAGCCACGGTAGTCGTTAAACCTCCTCCCCGCGAGTTTAGTACCGCCTGCGTATTTTTATTATTCTTTTAAAGACGCGCCTAATATGGTTCACTTGCTCCTCCATTCCCCGTAATCGTACTTTCGAGCACGAACGCTCGAAAATACATTTAATCCAGAAAAAAATCCTTTAATTGTCTCGTACGTTCGTCATTTTCCAAACAGAAACGTCGGTAAAAGAACCTTGAAACGGGTCTTTTGATGCGCGAATCTCAAAGAGAGAAAGTACCGCGATCGACGGAACCAGTGAAAATAGAATTTCCATAGGAAACAATTTGAAAGGGGCAAACGAAGGGAGAACCTCGTGTAGTAAAAAGGAGCAGTTGCTTTCGTCTGGGTTCAAGTCACCCTCTCCCTTCTCTCTCGTCCCAGGGATAGAAACATTTTCGTTTCTCGAAATCGAAACACTCGGTGGACAGCGCCGGATAACGATGCAAAGGGAGAGATACTCGAGGAAAGGTGGAGAGATCCGGAGACTGGGGGAAAGTGTCTTAAGTCGCGTCTTTGCCTCGCAGAAATCCTCCCCTCGCTCTGTTCTATCCGGTTCTCTCTTGTATACGGTACACATTCGACCGCAAAGAAGGCGAGGGCGAATAGTCCCTGGCCGCGACTGAACGGTGTTTCACAAAAGACTGACCCAAGGTGGACCGGGAATAAAATGAAATCCCGCCAGGAGAAAAGCTAGCCGCGTCCACGAAGCTACCCCATCCTCGAGTAACGTTCTCGTCGTATTGTCGGAGCCTCCCTGCACCGTGAATCCCGCGTTTCCTCCTCCTTTTCTCTCTCCTTAGACCCGCAGAGCGTGCAGCACCGTGCTGTTCAAACCCGTAACTTCAACGTATCTCCCATTCACGGCTGCGTCCAATATCTGGCCAAGCCTCGATTCATCCGCCGGAATGGAAGTGGGCCGAGGCACGCCGCTGAATTCAGATGTATATGAACGAGGGGGGAGAGAAAAAAAGAGAGAAACAAGGGGAACGAACGAAGGAGGAGACGAGAATACTCCCCGGTCGAGTAATATCGATGCACGTATGGCTCGTACGAGGTTGTACGCGCCGAGCATCTTACACCGGTGGATACACACAACCGCTACGGATGATCAGACAATCCTTCCCGGCGAAACAGCGCCATGCTGAAAGTACAGATTGCGTTTCCACGGGTTTTCCGAGGGTAAATGGAACGAACCTCTCTCGTGTTCGATACTTCGATCTCGCGGGGAAGATGGGTACGAATTCGCTGATTGAAAATGCGTCGAGTTTGATTTTTCGACGAAAGTCTGCGTTTCTCTTTAACCGGGGTAACCTTTATCTCCCGCGCGGAGGATAAAACTATGGACCAGTTATTAGAGAGTCTTTAAGGACGGACCAGCTAGGGTATAATCGACTCTTGTTGATCTCCCTGCGGCGTACAATGGTCCTTCCATGAAGGAGCGTTAACACAATGTCGAAAGGTGAAGCTAAGCGCGGCGGTAAGTAGAAAGGAAGAAAGGATGTCGGAACATCGTTTTAATTGGAAATGAAGGGGGCGTAGAAGAGGCGACAATGAAAGGTAACCACGGGTGACGCTGCGAACCGAGGTGAAAATCACAAGCAACTTAAGCGCCTCGTTGTATCGACTTAATTGAAGGAATAACCGTAAACTCGGCCATATCGGGCTCCTTACCTTTCTCACCTCGCTCTTTCTTCGAGCTTCGGTTATCAGGAAACCGATACACACACACCTTCCCTCTTTTCTCTCCTCTCCGAACGACGACAAATGCGAATTTCGTGTCTCAATTCTCGGCACACGGCGAAACACGTGCCGCATTCGGCACGAGGAAGAAACATTATCGATTCTGTTTTCCCTGGTCTGATGAAAAATTAATACCGCGCCGGCGAACCTTTCTCGTCTTTCTTTCTCTTTCACCTTCGGTTTCTCCACCCCTTTCTCCTACATCTTCGTCGAAATGTCCTGCCCCGACGCAGTACGACACAAATCACATTATCTCCGCATCGTTGGCTCGGGCACGCGACTACGTGGACAAAGGGACGCGGACTGAACGTGGATTTTCACGGTATCTCGGATCGGTTCCACCCCCCGTATCCATCGATGACGCTTCGGTATAGAGACACACAGAGAGAAATAGCGAGAGCGAGAACATCGAAGCGAGAAGAGGATTTCGCGAGGGGGAAGCTCTTTTTCGACTATCGGTCGCCACGATTATTTCGTAAGCGGGTACGAAGCGGCCAAGAATCCAGCTATTTCCGGGTCAATTGATCGTTCGACGAGCTCAGGCTAACCGGCTGGTTCTTAGCATGGCTGTGATAGAGGAAATGGAGCTTATCCTATCGTCCTTAATCCATCTCTACTTTCAATCACCGGCTACCCGTTTGCCAAGATACTCTCGACCTGCTTGTATCCACGTTCGCGACTTACAAGCCAGTAACCTTCTCCAGCTACCGCGTCGAGACGTACACGACCGATTTATTTCCGTTGCTCGCGAGCCAGCCAGCCAGCCAGCCAGCCAGCCAGGCTGCTTATCCGCCGTGAAAGTAAGCGAGAAAACGAAATGAGCCACATCAACGGAGGCGCAACTTGTCGGGCCTCTTTATTAACGAATTAACATAATTATACCATAAAGCAAGGCGTCTTTATTACGGAACCGGTAGCCGTGTCTCTCTGGCGCCTTATGCTTCGGTACGAACTACCGTTTTTCGTGAAGCCACGTTGGAGGTCTTTCGAAAGGGAGTGAATCGGGTAAATTCGGTCGAACGAAGAAGAGAACGTCACTCATAGGTGTAATCGCAGATTTTTCACGCGACAGGAAAATTCGCACAATAGTCGTGGCGTTTCGGAGAGAAAGGGAACAAAGCTGGAGGGAAGGTGATGGAACTACAGAGCGGACTCGCGATTGTTACGCTCGGTATTTGCAAGTCGCGTTCCATATGTAAAAGGTAACGGCATCTAAATCGGAGAACGTTCCGAATGGAAGTCTATTTGGTTCGACGCGGCGAGAAATTCGGACGAGAACGCGAGACCAGTCCTGGAATAGAGAATAAAAATCAACAGTTACGTTTCGCGATCCGTCCGATGTGCGCTTCCTTTTTTCCTTCCCTTTCGTTTTGCTAAGTTTCCCGCGATTCTCGTCCTCCTGTACAATTTCTATCGGGATCGTAAAAATTAGTTTAGCCGAACGAATTAGGATAGCGAACGGAAAAACGGAGTACACGCCGGGAAATATTTCCCGAATACTCTACAATGTTTCGTTACACGTGGGAGAAGCTTGGAAAAGCTGAAAACGCTGTAGCGTTCTCCTAGAAAAAAAATTCGTTCCACGTTCTTTCTGTTTCATTTTTTTTTTCTCCGTTGTATACACGGAACAACCAGGCAAAGACATCTTCGGTGCAGCGTCAAACATCATTACACAATATTCAAAGCATGAAAAAGCACGTGACGCAAAGGGGTGGCGCCTAATGTAGCGTGCGAGATAGATGGGTTACCGCGGCGAAAGTTAATTCGCGTTTTCACTTGGACGACCAGCGAGCGCGGGTCGATTGAAAGCGTCGCTCGTCCGTGCGAATAACGGTCACCGCAGCGTCTCCTAACGACGTCGTTATCGATTTGTCCGTTCCAGGCGCAACTTTATAAAGGGCAACTTTATTAACTTGTTATCGTATGTACCTATACGTGCGATCTTTGTAAGCTTCGCTGTATCTTCCTCGGATCGCTTCCTTCGAACGATCGAAAATCGGGTTATCTCCGTCGAAAGAAATGGGAACAATATTCTTGTTGCTCTTCTGCTGACACGTCAAATTTCCTCTCAGCTTGTGTCGTCACAAAGCGACAAGGAATCGCACGGTGTGTATCCAAGGATGAAACGGTTCGTGTGCCGAATGGGCAACGTCTTATCCAGTTAGCGTAACGAGCGCAAACTAATTAACAAGCTATAAGTCGATTCCGACCGGCAACGAATTCAGAGCTGTACCACGTGCCGATTGGACCGATCTAGAAGTTAGCCCTCGACCAGACGCGACGTACTAATTAAAGGGCAACTTCGGAATGCAGGCTACGGGGGAGAGAACGCGCCGATATATAGGCAGTCGGAATATTTGCCCATGTAAATGGAACCTTTCCTGGTACCTCTATTCGCCTCGGTGCAAGACGGGCTTCGGTTCGCGTCTCAAAATCTATCTGCATGATTGGGGGAGGGTAGAGAGGGGGAGCCTTCAGATTATATCTGACCAAAGCGATTTGCATTAACAGATGGAGAGCCGTCCTTATTACATAGCCGTCTATTAGACGAATATACAGGTAACATCGGTAAATATTCGAACTGGAATCGCAGCAGCGATATCACGTTAATCGTTTTGCTTGTGGCAACCTCTGAGGATTGGATCCGATAGATCTCTGCTCTAATTGTAATCCCAGACTCGTTGGATTGATCGTGTTATAGGCCACGTTTCTGGCTGTTCAATCTCCGCGTAGCCTTGCAATATCTAACCGGTCAGCCCCCGCGACCTTATCAATCAAATAAAAGGAATAGGACGCGGTGGTCGTTGCCGAGTAAGACTCCGCTCGTCCATCGCTGGAATTACCACAATAAACCGGTGATACATGGGAGGAAGACCTAGAAAGCCTCGCCGCTACACACTCTATCGTCGTCACTTACAGATGCAGGCAATTTTTCAACGGACGAAAAGAAAACTGTTACACCGCTGCCCGGGGCGTCGCACGCGTAATGGTCCGGCAAGATTGTCAGTCTGTTATTATACTTTCTACGTAAATATATCAGCGTCGTTTTCACGTGGGATACAGCTTAAGCGGCGTGCCTCGGCGCAACAATACACAGTGGTTTCCTAATATTCCCCGGTTCGCGTTTATTTCGTGTTTGTGTTGGATAGAGTTGCTCTGCAGAAGTGGGGAAGTACGGCGAAGTATAACGTAACCAAGTGGAGGTACGTTGGAAAACTTGGGGTACGTGCACGGAGAGAATGCTACACCGCGTGTTTAATACAGTTATCGAGGTTACCTCTTCTATCGAAATTAGATCGCATTGAGAGGAGCGGACCTTGAAATCGCTTACATCGCCGACGTGGAACTTCTCCCTCGAGGGGGATTCGCGAAAAATCTTAGCTGACGTTCGCTTGATAAACTATCTATTCAGTAACTTCCCTCGGAATCACCCCCTTAATGACCTTACCGAGAAAACGTAACGTTTTATTGCTTTTCCCTGTACGGTAACGTCGAACGAGAAGCTAATGGTCACTTCGCTGCGTCATAAATAACACGACCGACGTTCTATAAATTTTTGACGACGCGTTACGCGACATAAATATTTCGACACCGAAACCCCAGTCTCCCCGTTCGATCTGGATTCGTTTCGATCAAAAGGTTGGAAAATAAAAAAAATGTACCAATAGGAGAGGATCGGTGTACGATAAACCTGTTTCACGGTTTCTACCGATATACAGTATACGTTCAATTTAATAACAAGCATGAAAAATTTACACGGGATGCATCCGTTATTGATTAAGCCTCGGGGACTCAACGTAAAGTAAGGGTGCCCTCGCGAAGGGAGCTCGAGTGGTTCCCGAGGGTGTCTATCCGTCCGTACGTCGTTCTCTCCACAAGTCTGAGAGCATATCGTGTACCCAGCCAACGAAAGACACATAAGTGTTAGCATGATCCCCCCCTACCCGCTAACAATGTCGCTGACATGAGACAGACTGAAAAGGGTGGATTTCCTCCGGAGCATCAAAATGCACATTCCGTGAAAACCGTCTATGACTTCGAAACGAAGAAATTACGCGTATGAATTTTATAATCAGCACGGGATTCAAATTTCACGTACCATTGCCGTTGGTGAATGTTAAGACATCCATTATGCTCATAGAGGAAGTATTGTACGATTTAAATTACACTTCTGTGCCAAAGTTAGTGTCGTAAAAAATAAGAAGAAACTTCGGTACTTAAAAAATAGAACGAAATTCGGGGAACAAAAGGAAACTAAAGTGTCAACTGAATAATACGGAGCATAAGCATAGATGAAAAATGCCTAAAACAATTTGTTAAATATCTTCGGTACTTGAAAAGCTCCAATGCCTACAAACTTTGTTTTCAGAAGTGTAAAAGCCATTGACAACGATTTTAATAAATTTTTATTAACAAAGTTTCATAATACTTTAATGTTCTATTCATCGAATAATTTTTATCGGGATATTAAGAACACACGTTCAGTAACACGTTCAGTAACTCCCCTAATACTTACGAACAGTAGCGTACCTACATCACGTTCTTAATATTAATTTTCGCAGCATCAATTTTCCCTAAATCCTGGAAAAATCAATTTTTCCTATTCGTTTCGTCAAGTAGAATCCGTCGATGAGGCAAGACAACCCCATTAGCGCACGGAACGGTGTTCATTCCACTCTCAATTCCCCGTCTCTCTCCCAAAGTGACATAAGTTATCGCGTTCACGGCGTTCATGTATCACCTTGTCCACAGGACGCTCGAGATATACGCGACGTAAGGGCGAAATGTAGTCTTGATGGCGCGAGGGTGAGAGCAGACGTGGGGTTGTCGCGGATCCAGCGTACATCGGTCCCGACAAAAGAACGATATATTTTTTACGGATCGCGATTCGCTCGGCAGCGACGTTCCATCGTCTATAAATGTAACGGACGAGCCAAGAGTGCTTTCCGCACTTTACAGCTCTCTCTCCCTCTCTCTAGCCCCGTTAGTGGTTTTTACCCGCGTCGACTTTCAGGCGGATAATATTCCACGAGCAAATTGAAAAGTCGAAACTTCAGTAACGCGAGAAGCGGTTCTTTTGAATTTATCACGCGGTTAAAGTCAAGCAAGTTCGTCGTAACACAATTTTCGTAGCATCACGATTCCGGGACGGCACGTTTTAAAATACGACGATCACCGTTGAGGAACTGCCCCAGAATGTGCGAGTAATAAATTCGATCGAATTCGTAAGGAAGCCCGTGGAACGAGGACGAGACAAGGAAAACTGTATCGAACGTAGAGTGCCTCGTGGAACAAAGAACGAAGCACAATTCACCTGAAAACTTCGACACGCGATGCATCTTCGAAATTCCAAAGTGGTATGATTCCGCGACGGTGAACACGAAAACCTACGCTAACCTCTCCAAAGTATCGCCGCGGCGAGGCACGTAGCGAGCATCAATTTCTCCACTTTCAGGTATACCTCTGTAATCTGTGCTTCAACGTTTATCCTTTCCGACAACGGTGAAATTTTCAATTTCGCCCGGAGCGTCGCGACGTTAACGTTTCCGCCGTAAAAAGCGACCGCCACTTTGTAATTTTCGAATGAGAGGAAGAAAAGAAGAGGTACAGAAAGACGTAGAGGAGTATCGGGAATTTTTGAAGTGGTAATGACAGAGCTTGGATACGGATAATACCGAATTTAATGCAGAAGCAGAAAGTGACCCATATCTGTCGCTCCTTATAATGGTAGGATATGCAAAGAGGGGAAGGTATATCGGTTAGATGTTACGCCAAGTATGTATATACAGATCGTATAAATTTTTATACAGACATATATTTACCCTGGCCTGTCGGTACTGCGAATTGGATGGTGCTCGTTTTCTGCGGCATTTTCATGAAAATATGCTCGAGCATGCTGCTTCTCTATACCCTAGCTCGTCGCGTTCGTCTTTCTTGTGGAAAATAAAGCAACCGAACGCCGACTTTACGAGAAACTAGTTCTTCACCGGTATCGATCAGAACTTTCATAAAGGGTCATATGTTCTATGAAATTTTATTTTATTTTCAAATAACTTCTTTAATAACTCTATGTACAAGCGTAAATTGAGATCGTGTACTAATATCAACAAGTTGACTGCCACGCTGGATTTACATGTTGCTCTCAGGGGGCCACAGAAAATTTGCATTATTCTAAGCATAATATTATATTATTACGTTTTATTATTTTTTTTTTTAATTCAAAATAACGTCTAGTTAGTTATTATGTTCAAAATTTTTAGTTCACGATATTCGTTTTATTTTAATTACTCTAAAGATTTGAGGCACTCTGGTCACTGATGACCACCATGACCCATCGAGAAAACTGTCGAATGGATGTTCCATGAGCTCACTTATCGTTTAGGCGTTTTTGTTCTCTTTAATTTTGAATATGTGCGCCATCGAATCATGAGTGTGCTCGATGATCGACCAATGGATTCAGCGGAAACCTTTTCTTTCGTTTATCGTGTTGCGCGAGTCGCAAAGTGCGTTTCACTATACCAAACATTCTTCATTATCACCCATTTGTAATTAACAAATAAACAGAAACAATCTCCGGTTGCAAGTGACCAACGTGGCAGTCAAAGTGTTAACGTACATTCCTTTGACGAAACGTAGTTCACATAGTAGAGACGTTTTTTCACGGGGAAAAATACAACTACAACCCTCTTGCTTCACACTCATCGACTAGCTACCCGATCTTTTTGCCACGCTTCGGGTGGGTGTTTGTGCTGCCACCCTTAATTTCCCATCAAACATGTATCTTTGCCGCAAGCGCGAGGGTGCGCGAGCAAAGAAAAGGCGAGCAGCAGCGGATGCTGTATCGATTGAAATTTAATATCTGGTCCCCGATGTAGCGGGGATCTCTCTTGTAAATAGAGGGGAACGCGTCCCTTCGCGTTTTTCTCCGGGTGCCTTAGTCTACGATTTCACAGAAGCTTCTCACACGGGGGAGAGAAATCTTTTTCGGACCGTGTGCAGACCCTCAGCTTGCCGCTCTCTATACGCCAAAACTCTAAGCCCTCACCCTTCGCGAAACATACTACAAACAGAAACGTATCTTTCTCCACCTCCTCCCTCCCTCCTCTGGTACAAGAACGAAATATTCCTACGAAATATTTATAGAACTCATCGAACGTTCGATATACTCTTGCCGACTGAAAATCGTATTCACGTCCTGACGAATACGCATTCGACGTATAATACGGAATAACGAAGCTCCGCGAAAGACGAGGCCGAGGAATGCATAATGCAACGAAGAAATTACAAGTTCAATCGAGGCAATAAATTGCATATCATCGGTCCACTGGCCGCACTCGCGCTCTCGCTCGCGCGTGCACACAGCTAGAGTTTCCATGCAGATTTATCATGACGATAAAAAGGCTGATATCGGCGATCACAGGCCCCTCATCGAGCCGCGATGGTCCTGCTTCATTCGTTGCACATATTTAAGTACCTCTTCCAACCACTCTGAATCGACACACGACGACGAGTCTCCACGGATAACGAGGACGTTCCGTACTCAGATCCAGCCGGACAGTGGCCAAGGCTGTACCCTCTCGATGGTCCCCGAGCATAATCGACTTTAAACGATCGGCCTTGCCGATCCTCTGGACATCGTTAGGCGGCCGCGATACGGCGGACGTCGATGCGCGTCCTCATACATACGGGAGAACGTGAATTCCGCGGCAAACCGCCACGATCAGAACCGTGGTTGCGTGTGCCGCCCAATTTTAAGCGAAATCGAAACAGCAGAGGGACGAACCTGAGGTAGCTGGGAACACCAGGGAGAAAACGAGCAACGGAACTCGGCCGATTCATCGATCGGAAGGTCGGCGAGAATCTTGCGTGTGTATACGTGTACACGTAAGTGCGGTTGCGACTTTTTACACCGGTATAGATTGGTAAAATTCTAATACGATTGTACACGCATTGCGGGAAAAGAGTTTTTTACAGCTTTTTAACGCTGGAATATTTGGGACGTTCGTAAAGACAGGACGAATTTTATGCAACCGAAGGAAACTTTCGTTGCACATGGAGTGAATGAAATTTATCGGTGGAAATTTCGAACGTCGGAGTAAGCGTCGCAGTTGTCATCGTACAACTGAAACTTCGAGATTGCTTCGAGAAATTCCAGCATGGTCCGGTCCGAGTAAATCGAAAGAAATCGCAGGGAAATGATTGCGAATTTCGGGACGGCGCTCGGACGAGCACCCGTGAGAATCAAATCAGGGTAAGTGAACGCGGGACATGGATGAAAGGGATAAAAAGGAGCGTAAAATCCGGAAATAAACTCTCGCTTAAGATGGATAAGGGAAACAATGGATAAAGGTGTTGGTCCACGTCCTCGCTCCCGGAAATTGATATTCGCTCAGGAGTATGAGTTAAATCGAGCGAGCGAGCGAGGAAACAAAAGGAGAGACAAGATTATTCATTTGAAATCGACCCGCAACGGTCGATGGATAAACCGTGCTTTGCTTTTTCACCAGACTCGAAGGGCAGACGGAAGGAAAAAAGGGAGAGACGGAAAGAGAGGTGAATCTGGCAGGACTTTTAAAGGGGCTGCGCGATATTTTTCCCTGTTTAAAGGGAGAACGAACGATAGTCGGAATCTACAAGGTAACAGAGGACGTCACAGGCAGCTGGGCCTTCAGCCAGATCCGTGGCAAACTCCTATCTTAAACTTCTCTTCTTCTTTCGCGCGGCGCAAAATCGTGCACCAGCCAGAATCGTGGCTTTACATTACGCCGTACATTACGCATTACATTACCCCGTACGTTTCTCCAAGGATGCTGGCGCTGAATTTAGAGCAGGGTGTACGAGGGGTTGGAGCGGCTCTCGTGTAACACATCGCCAAATCGACTTTCTTACGACACCCTACGTTATCCTTTACGCGCGGATACCCGCGCGGCCGCGAGAGGATAACGTACCGACTGGTTGCTCCAACCTTTTTCACGGAAACTCTCCCCACCTCACCCTCTAACCCTTACACCGTGACAAACTGTCGCGGCTTTTATGCGCTTTGCACGATCCGGCCGATGTACCGGATAGCTTCTCCGAGAACAATAGCTAGCGTCACTTTCAACGTGAACACCCGGGAATATTCCGTCGAGTCGCTTCAACCCTTCCCATTCAGGACTTCGCGATTTATTTTCCCAGGCTTTCACACGCGGACTACTTTCCGTTCATATCCGCGCGAGTATTGCCGAAATATGTTCTTAGAATATTCGAGCGTCGTTCGAGGCAATAATGGGGAGAAAGACGTAGAAAGGAGAAACGAAGGTACAAAGGAGAAGAGAAACATTTGAAGAAGTAACGAGAAGAGAGTTTCCTGGATGGAAATCGTAAAAATTCTCTGACGAAATGAAAAATCTCGAGGATTTGTTTTTATCGCGAGGTTGTACCTCGTGGTATCTCGAATTTCAGTAACAACAGCTAGGACGAGTTCCACGGGATGATAACGTGGCGTCTATCTAAATGGAGTCGAGCTGGGGGACGCGCTATCTGATCTAGTCCGTCTACCTTGACACTGCAGAGATTAGCCCTGGTCTCCCCCTTATTCTTCTTTCTTTCTTTTTTTTCTTTCGAATCGCCCTGAAAA
>NW_017100200.1:770330-789638 GCF_001263275.1 Habropoda laboriosa | reverse complement strand
AGTGTTTTCTCGTCTGGGTGAAAATCGGAAAGGGAAAGGCAAGGATGAACGTGTAAAATCGTGTAGATCATGCTCGAAGGAGAATAATTCAGGAAGGAACGAAAAAAAAAAACATAATAGAAGATACACTTGTGTAACGAAAATTCTCTCTCGTCGAGGTATAAAATTCCTCGTGATTTTCTACACCTACGGAACACAGGTGAATTGTAGTTTATTTGATCGTGCGTTCGTTCTGATGTTACAATTTGTTTCGCCAACACACCAGGGTGAAATAAAGTTTTCCACGCTGGAAAATGAACGTCACGCCGTATCGGGGTATAAATAAAATAATGGTATCCCATTCGAGGAAAGGCCGACGAAATATATATAGATTGGGTTATAAAATTAAATAAGAATAAACCGGTGCTGTTTTTTTTTCTTTTTCGCGCGCGCGTTCATCACGCGCGTTATCGCGGACAGAAGATCTGGATAAATACGTTCGTTTGCTCTGCCGCGCGATAAATTTCAAATGTATTTTATCGTTGGTCGTTTATCGTTCAGTCGGCACAGAGAAAACTGCATCCTCGACCGATGTAACGAACGCTAAAATATTAGAAACATTCGAACAGAGCTCGTATTAACAAATATTGCCGTCCGTTTCATATCGCGTATGTTATAACCTATTACACAATACCCAGCATCCGGGTTTCCTCGTAAAGAAGAGCTTACGATTGAAACGAGATCAATACGGAAAATAGAATTACAAGTTGCAAGAATTTCCCTGCTCAACGTCGAACGTATTTCTGTTTATTTTCGCGAAGATTTAAGGCTTTCACAGCCCCGGAGCATAATTAATATCGAGGCTTTCGGGTGTAAGCCGTGTCCTTATGGGAAAAGTTTGGTAAGTATCGCAGCTCGCTTCGTCGAGGTTCGCGAAACACACTGATAATGGAGCGTATTAATTATACAAAAGCTCGCGTTCCGGCTCGTTACTCGCCAATGAGTGAATGTTTTTAATTGGTCAGCTGAGCAATTAAAAACCTGGCAGAATGGAGCTCGAAACGTGAGCTTCTGTATAAATAACACACTCCATTATCAGCGCGTTTCACGAACCCTGATGAAGCGAGCTGCAAAAACGAAACTTTCGAATACTTTTCCCACAACGGCACGGTTTACACGCGAAAGCCTCGATAACAATTTCACGGAGACGTTTATCGTCCCGATAATTGTCCTAATAAGAACGCCGAAAGTGGAATTAACCTCGTTAAGAGGATTGTAAAGATGGCAATATGACACGGCTGGGAAGATCATGAAACGGGTCAGTGATTCTGCTCGTCATCCGAAGAACCGAAGCACCCCAGAGGGAGTATCGGGGGTTATTACAGGGAATGCCATCCATCCATTCCCGCAGCAGCGTCCGTATATAACGAGATTCTCCGGCTGTTGGCTGCACACTAGCTCTCCTCCGTCCGTGAAAAGTCGTCCCTCTCGAAATCACCGCGGCGACATAATTTCCCTCGATCTCGTCGAAGATTAGAACGCACCAAAGAACGGACAAACACGCGGCAGCTCGCGGCGTAGAGATGAGGACTAATTTGAACGCTGGAGAGACGCAATGCGGCGACGAGAACCACGGTCAGAGCCTTCACAATGGACTTTCCTTCCCTTTTTCCTTCGCGTTAGTTCTATGTCGTAAGCAAATTCTCCCCCCGCGTCGTAAGATCGGGGCGAAACTTTCGTTCCTTATCTGTTTTGCTTGGTCGGCTAGTGCGTGGCGGAGCGAAGAAGTTAGTCGGATGAGTAACGAGAGAACGAGACGAGGAAAAGGAGCGACGGAGAGAAAGAGGGGCAGAAGGAGAGGATGGAACGAAGATGTTAATGCGATCCCCGGGCGTGTTTCCGTGTTTGTCGCCAGTTTTAATCTCCCCCTCGCTCGCTCGTCTCGGATTCACTGTTTCGTTTAACGTAGTCAGGAGAGGAGCGATGTAATTATAAAAAGGAAGGAAACGAGGAGGAGTCCGGGTAGAAGGGGGAGATGATGGAGGGTTGGGCTTATAATCTAACTAGTCATTGGCATCGAGCCGATATTACGCTGGCCGGCCGTGATAGACATTTTTCGTACCGAAACCTTCAAAAGCGATCATCCCTCGTTTATTACGGTCATGCTCTCGCATGACAACCTGGCATTAAGGAGGGTCTGATACGCCGTGTCGATCTAACATGGCCACTTTATATCTCATCGAACGTAACGGGGAGAGGGGGATGGGGGGCCACGTGTTAATATTCGTGCAACCAGTTAAAGGGATTGCCGTTTCTTCGACATTATATATGTATAAATTTTAATATCATCCAGGAGTATTTACGTGTATCGAGACGGTTCTCTTAGTAAGGAGGAACTGGATTGATGAAACGCAAATAGTTAATGCGCTACCACGAACACGTAATTTCCTTTGATCCTGAACACCCTTTAATAACTCGCGCGTAAACAACATTAGCTGTCACCACGAATATATATGTACGTACGTCGTAATACCGGATTACGATGGTTAATCTTGCTACAAAGATCCCCGTAAGATTCCATTTAAATACGATCCGAACTGCAAAGGTAAAGAAAGAGAGAGAGGTTTATATCTAGTCGTTCGCCGTTGCCTGAAATATTCTTCGTTAAATCTACGGCTAAACCTTTATGGGTCACTGCTAAAGAGCTGGTGTATTCAACGTTCTAAAGCTCCAAGTACCTAAAGACGCTTTAAGCATTACCATATTAGCAACTACTACAATCCGAGTCGGCCTGGTCACAAAGAGATTCGTTCGATTCGTTACGAGAATGAAAGAAGAAGGGAGAGAAAAAAAGAGGGAAAAGGAAGCAGAGCCTTTGATCTTCAAACGTGTTAATTAATTAACATAAACGCGGTCTCGTTTTTCTTTATCGTGTTCTTCCCTTTTGTTTCCCACTGGTCCTCGATCGAATCCATATTTATTAATCCCCTTATCGCATAATCTGGTGATAATGAATTTGTCATGTAAATTACCGGCGATGCCCTCATTGATAATCCTTCGTCATTATAAATACATCGCCAGGCATCTAATTAGCATACTCGAATTCCGCGCGAAGGCACAATGCGAACGGTAGTACTTCAGAGAGCGACAGTTACGTCATGAATAAACGCGGGCCGCTTAACGAGCGTACCGCTTTAAGCTGCGGAGAAACTTTAGAGCACCGAGGGCTTCTCGTCCTTTAAGACATTGGCCATTCGTTTAAAACCGGCTGACTTGCCCAACTTTTCTGATAATCCATCGAGCATTCTCTCTCCGAACCCACCGAACGCTCTGCTGATGGTTCTGCCGCCTATTCTTACAATCTCTTTCCTCTTCTCTTCCTCCGTTGCGTCGAGAGCGAATAAAGATTTCGTTGTACAACACCGAAATGCATGCACACGTATTCTCGTCGTGTGTACATAAGCACGTATGTGTGTGTGTGTGTGTATGGGGACCACACAGTGAGGCTCAATTTTAAAGTAGCGCGGAGAAAAGTTGTAAGCAGCTTCCACTAGCGAGAGTAGATGGTGGAAAAGGAGCCAGTGGGGATGAAGGGGGACTTATGCTGGAAGCAACCTCATTGGCTAAGCCAAACTCAACTCAAACTGCACGGACTAACAACTCTGCATAATGAGAAAGTTTGGTGGTTTTCGGTTAAAGAAACTATTCAATTGGAACTTGAGTATCTCGATGCGGCGCGCGGGCGACGCGCGTAGTCAGCTCCTCTAGCAGTGCGGCAAGAGTCGATAAATACATTCTCGCGGAGTTAGCGCTTGCGATAAAAGAAAGAAGAAGAAGAAAGTGCAATCGAAACAATTCCACTCGATGATTCACGGTATTCGGATCTTCTTACACGTGCACTGCGAGTGATTCTCTCTCTCTCTGTTCGACACGGTGGAGAAGACGTCTGTCTAATCGAAATGGGAATAAAACGATTGTATTATGCATCTTATAGATTCACACGGCGATGCCGCTTCTCTTTATCTTTTTTAGTTTTCAGAGCGTTGTTCGGAGAGGGTAAATACGTGCTTCGGTTGGAAAGTACGTGATTCAAACCTTCTACAGTTTGTAGTAGCCTTCGGCAATTCGAGTCGTTGGTGGAAAGGGCGCACGCGGGAAATAGAATAAAACCTTTTCCCCGTCGATTCGTAAAATTGCATGTAACCACCCCGTTCTACGGATCTAACCGCCAATCCTTCAATCCCCACAATCCTATACCCTCTTTCAGGCACACTCTCTCTCTCACCCTCTTTCTACCCTTCGATCTTGCATTACTTTTCCACAGTCGGTTAGTGTGCTAGGAGCAGCGTTAGATATTGATTGGATAAAAAGTATTAGGTAACGCTGTGGGTAAATAGAATTCCCTGGTGAATGAAAATCTCGTAGCATTGTATAGCTTTTGTACCTTTCAACTCGAGCATACGTCGATTCCGTGGAAATTTTAAATATCGGCGTAGAATCGATTCTAAAAAAATATATATATAAAATACAAGATTAACGCAACCTGCCACCGTTTAGTCGAATCTCGTTCAATATCCCCCCGGATAATATTCTGTAACTTTATCCTGTCGAAGACAAAGGATAACAGGAGGGAAACATCGCAAACTACCTTGCTGCTTCCATGAATCGAGTGCAGATCTGGAAGACAATATGAGGAGGATGGTAACCGGATCCCACGCTCTGGACAAGATCATTATGTTCGGGGAGTTTGCACAATCGAGAATTAACGATCTGACAACGTTACACGAACGAAACGTTCGCGAATGATACTTTACAGCTAAACGTGAACACTTATGCCCGGCTCATCCTCGCTTGTAACTCCGGGTTACAACTAACGAACGAGCAATTACACTTCGTGGTGCTTTTAGATAGAAATTTAAGTAACGCTATCTCCGGCTGAAAATAGTAGGGAAAATATTGACGACGGTGACGATGGAATTCATGAAATTACTGTGACAACCAACATGACCGTGCGCGATCCGAAGAAATATCACGTATCTGGTAGTATGTATAATCCTCCCTATAGAGTCTTACGTTGGCGGCGCGTCGAAGAATTACGATGGAAAAGGAGTACGACGAAAAAACGCGCGAACTCTACACGCGGTTAACTACCTGCAAGTTCCGGTCCACTGTGAACAGGTAAACCGGTCCAGCGACGGCTCTATAACCACGCAAAAATATAGATGCTCTGAATACTTCGAGGAAAACACTCCATTCTCGAGCCGTGAACAAAACAACTACCTATCTACGCGATGAACGTTTCTTCGTTTACACTTCCGTCTGTAAGTCGCCGAACACTTGTCAGTTTTGAGTATAATGGTCATCGCGAGATCTTACACAGACAAGATATAGGGTACTTTCCAAAAGAACATTGACAAGCCTTGGAAACAAAGAAACACCGAAATAACATCAAAAGAGATACTGGATATCTACTTAGTCCCGTTTGGAACACGCTTTTTTAATTATTCAGCTGACTAATTAAAAACACCTGATTGGTAGTCAATGATTAGTGACATGAGCAGATAATTATAAACCCAAATGCAAAACGACATTATCAGTGTGTCTCGATTCTCTAATGAAGCTAACTGCAATGTTGGCGAAATTTAACAAGCATTGGGCTCTAACCCGGAAGCCTCGAATCCAAGTAATCCAGACCGTGAACACTTGAAAATTTTCAAAAACAATATAATTTCCCCCACTTTGCAAGTATAACATAAATTTGTAATGTAAGTACAAGATAAAAGGCGAGAGTGTACATGCCGCGGAGCATCAAACACTCCTTGTAAAATCTATTCAGAAGCAATAGGTTTCAATATCGAGGAACAACAGGTTCGACGTAGAGAAAAGAGGAGAGCGGCGCGCACATAAGTCCAGTAGGTATACCGGCATCCAGTGTCTGCGAACAGGTAAACCGGTCGATTCTTTATTTTCTCCTTTCTTTTTTTCGCGCAGTCTGTCCTCTCCACGGCGCCCTCGACGTCGTTCCACCAAGAGAGAGGAGCATTTTTATCGGGCGAGTCTCGGCCGCTTACGGGAGCGGTCCACTGGGGCCCGAACCGGGTTACCTGATACCAATGAATGAATACCCCGTATCCACAATACACCTCGCTCACTCCTCTTCTGCTCCTCCTCGTACCACGATAAAAACGCCTCGTGTTCTCCCTCTCTCTCTCTGTACTCCCGCACGCCACTACCAACACCCTTCCCGTGGCTAAGCGTCACGTTCAACTCGAGCCCTGCAATTGCACACGCACGTGCATCGCGGCTCGATGCAACGCGACGGTAGAAACGCAACCGTAGATAGAGAGAGGTCGAGACGCAGGGAGAGAGAAGGTTGCAATTAGCTAATCTCTCGAGTAGAAACGATAATTGGTATAATCGATGCACCAATTAGAGAGAACGCGAAACTAACGAGATTCGACCGGGCCACCCCGTTCAACCGTTCGCTACTACCTCCCCTTTCTCTCATACTCCCTCCCCCCTCGTTCCATTCCCTTGGTCACCCGCGTAACCGCTCTCTTTCGTGTTTCTGACTGGTGGCCTTTTACCAAGGAGATCGACTTATCGCCGTTTAACTGCCGTAATATCGAATCAACGCTCGAGGGAGAGCAGAGAGAGAGAAAGGTTCGTATCGAAGAAAAATCCACCGATGATAATGGTCATTCGAGGAGAATTATCCGTGATAATATCCGCCCTAATCAGACTCGTAATAGCCGGGCAGACTTTGCGGAGGTAATGAAAGGCAACGATCCTCGGCGACGCGATGGAATCCAAGAAAGAAGGTTGGACACTTCTGCCGGTATGTGAGAAAAATATGTCCGTCGACGCGACGGAATTTTTATTCCCTCTTTTGCCAGGTTCCTTTTTTCTCTCTCATTAGTAGGTCCGGTTAAATGGTAGGAAGAGTGGTAGGGACGATTGGACGGTACGCGAAGGTGAGAATAACGGACCTTTCACACCGCTATGCAGTACTCTTTGAACTCCAATATGTGCATCTATATGTACGTACCTGCATACACACGTCTAGTCTATACGTACGGACCTCCTGTATCTGTATGTATGAGCGAACTTTGGTCGCTCGCACGGTCAAAGGGTTAGGATATACCCGTACGTTTCCCTTTACAGGGCCAGGAGCACTTTTGTCCTCGACAACGAGTATATAAGGCACGGAATATGAATTGGCGTTTCACGCTTATTGTGCGACAGGAGGTGAGAGTGTGCCGAATTAATAGCCACTCCAGAGAGCCCCAGGTTTCGGATATACGGTGCCGTGGCTTCGTCGAGAGAAAGAGAGAGAGGAGGCTAGGGGTTTTTCAACTCTCACTCATGACCAGCCCTACCTCGAAAGTGTGCCCGAAAAAAAAGCGTACGGCGTGAACTAGTCCACGCTAGTTCGTTCCCTGCACAACACTTCACAAAACGAGGGTGTGTGTGCTCCTTCGTTTCACGGGACGTATGACGAATCGACGCTGGCTGGTATACGTGAAATTCGCTTTGACATGGTTCGCTCGTGTGCTTAGCAAACTTCTTCAGTTTCGCGCGATATTTCTTCTTCCTTTTTGTGTTCTTTTCTTCCTTCCAAGCAAGTTTCGAAGAACAAAAAGCACCGAGAGTCTCGTTCGTGGAATTTCTTCTGAGAGGGAATAATAAAAGCAGAAGTGGTCCGATTCGAAAGATTAATCTGATAATTAAATCACAGCTGGTTCTAGAAAGCCAATAAACCCTCCGCGACCGATCCTCTCTTTCACCTTTCGGCTACACTCTTACCCTCCCCCCGTTTTTATTACGCTCGTTTTTATACCTCTCATCTTTTCTCGCCCTTTCAATCCGCTCGATAATACGCCACCGCGGCTGAAACTCAATGAAAAGTTCAAAGAGCACGGTGGCCGCTTCCCGATAGAATCAGTTGTTCTTGTACGACACCTTTACAGAGCGTAGCCAACGAAATCTCTTCCCCGGATCAGTTTTACGCGGCAATTTTTGACGTTGTCTCGTCCCCCGTAGGTGTGTAGGTATGCGAAGAACGGGAAATGAGTTGCGGTGGAATTCTTACGAGCACGCCCCGAACTTTAGATTGAATTCAACGATAGAGTTCCGAAAAAAGGGGATCGAACTCAACTTTTCTCGGTTATGGACTCTCCTGGATTTCCTGCTTTCTTCTTCTCCTTCACTTCGTCATTGGTATACGATAGAGACGTATCCAATTTGCAGCGTTTGAGACGGAATTTTCGAACTGGTCGAAAGATTTGGCCAAAATGAAAAGAGATCAAACCTGTCCTATTTTTCTTTGTACCAGATTTTTATGAAAACCGCGTGACCGTTGCAATCGAGACACTTCGTAGAAACTACTGTTTCCCTTCCGCTTTGTGAAATATCGCGAGATATCGTATCGACGTGGATAAAGTGTTTCCGATGAAACGGAATTAAACGAGAAAGTGGCGAAGTTCGTCATAATTACGTTCGATTATATAGCCGAGCAGGTCAGGATCCTGTCCGACGTTGGAACATGCGTGTATCGATAGATATATCGCGGTATATACGGTCCAGTAGCGTACAAGTGCGAAATCGAACTGATCCATGGAGAACCTGTATCTATAATGCATTCTCATGCGACCACCGTAGCCGACACATGAACCAGCTCTCTCCATACACCGGCGTTCCTGCAGATATACGCGGCCACGTTTATTTCCGAATGGCGTTCTGTACGTAGTTCCGGCGTCGACACGACGCGACAGCCCCGATCGCGGCACAAAACGGACGCCCCACCGGTTAAACTAAATAATGCATGAGGCGGATCGAACGCAACATTTAAATACGTGTATTCAGTTCGAACGGTTGCTACACCCTTGGCCTTGCACGATCGGTGCCACTCGGTTAAACGATCGAATTTCTCGGAAATCGAAATTTAGCGCCACCTCGTTCGACTCGAGAATTGTTAAAGAAGGTATTTAATCGAGTCGTTATTATTACACGAATGAATATCGTTATTATCGTGTCGACTATCGGTAGCCATAATCCCGTGAGAAAAGTACCTCGTAAGTTTCGCGCGAAACACGAAGCCATAAAGATTCAGGAAGGTGGAAAAAGGGGCAAATAGTAGGTAGTCGATGTCGTAGTAAAGTACGATCGTTCTTGCATGACTTACGGGCACATTTATAGGCACGAAACTGGGTTACGTGGAAGACTGGTTTAAGAATTTTATTACGAATTCCCCAAACACCGCCGTGACGCGCCTTATATAGCGAAACTTTTACACTTCATCCGGTGTATGTGTATATGTATGTACGTATAGTTCCTGAGTTTGGTATAGAAGTTCGCGTTACAGTTCCTAATTTTAAAATCTGATAAAGACCGGCAACATTCATGGTTCCTCGTCGTTTCAGTTTTGCTTAAACTTCCATGAAACTATCAGTAGGTACATAGAAATATATACATAGCTTGGCTCTTTCTCAGCGTGTTTCGTGTTTACCGGTGAAGAAAGGATCGTAGCAAATTTACTAACGAGACTTTCCGTCCCCCTTTTGATACCGTACGAGCCTTTTAAGGGAACAAGTCCGTCACGAGCCGCGCGTTTCAAAGAGAAATACGATAAGAAGAAGCAGAACACACTGATACCTTGTTGATCAGCGCCGCGGTACCTAATCCTTTAAAGGAACTGGAACTAGTAGCCTTTAAAAGAAACAGGCTAGCCTTATTAACTTTTCCTCGAGGAGGCATTACTAGGAGAAGCAAAGAGGAACGCTCGAGCGATGTGCGCCGCTTCCTCGCGTAGCCAACTTGTCCAGGAACAAGCGTCGTTTACGCGCCGCTTAAACGGTTCACGAGGATCGAAACGGCGGGTGAATATAAATGAAGTTGTCTTTTGAGGCATGCTGCCGCGTCAACTCCTCGCCGTGTAACGTAATGAGACAGCAATCAGGGGATCATCGGAAGGTGTAAGTTAGAGTCGCGCGATCGGAGATGAGCTTAACCGCTTTACGCGTGATTTCTTTTCCTGCTTGTGCATCTAAGCGTCAGTTATTTACTATTTTAGTGTATTAAATAAGAAAATTAAATTTGGCAATCTTCAGTTTTACAAATTAAATCGAAAATTGGAATTAAAATTAATTTTTGTTAAAATTAAATTTCAAAAATTAGATTGAAAAATTGTATTTATAATTGTATTAATTTGAGTAAAAATTGAAAATTTCTAAAATTAGATTTAAAAATTGAAAATTTTTTTTAATTATATTCTAAAATTTTAAGTTTTGTTCAAATTAATTTTATCCGCGGCACGAGTCTGACACGTTATTATACGGCAAGGTGTTAAGAAACGGGGAAACCAAAACGTACGAGTAGAATAATTCGAACCAGTTCACCGAGGAGGGTATATGCAAAACGTTAACGAGTAACGTGATAAGCGCATAATTTGCGAGCAGCAACGTGACATAAGCGACGATTCTTAAGAATTTTATAACTACGACGAATCACAGAGGCTATTAAATCGTTTAAGAATACTTCACCAACCTAACTCGCTCTCTTTCTCTCTCTCGGTTTGCATAAGCTTTCCCGGTAAGAAAGTTCGAATTTAAGGTGTCCTTCGAACGAGTGATCTCGTTTATTTCGTTCCGTCTCCCACCGCCATTAAACGCTTTCCTGTTTCCCTCTTTCTCGTTCCTTTGCGTGACTTGTAGCGAAGTAACGATCATCCACCTTGGATTACGAGCGCATTTACGAGCAGTCTGGCCGGCTCTCCAAGTGTCAAGCTTCGAGTGTGGAAATGAATGCTCGGGATTGATTCGAAATAGAAGAGACGAAGAAGAGGAGACAACGAAACGTCGAATTTAAGACACCCGATGGTACAATTTGGCGGGAAGAAGCATGAAGAAGCAACCAGGCGACTCGGTGCTTCCATCGTGCTCGAGCTTAACGCCACTCAAACTGGAATTAATGCGTAATTAAGGCGCATTCACGCGATTGTCGTCGCGGCACAAGGACCACTTAAGTTACGTTTCCTCCGGCAACTGACTCAGTCTCTCCGCTACCTTCAAATTGTTCGAATCGAAATGAACGACGTTTATTGCGAGACGAATCCATTCGTCTCTTTGTTTCAAAGAATAACACCGGGTCCCCTCTGCTTTCTTCTTTTTTTCTCTCTCTGCATTCGTTATCCGTGGTTAATTTGTTTTTAATGCTCGTTCGTTGTACAGTCGAGTCTCGTAATTCTACCTCGTGGACACTGTTCATCGTGTAATTACCATGGCGGAGGCCCGGTGTGTTTGCACAAGTAAGAAAGTCTACGACTGAAGAAGAAGTGCGAGCGAGCGTGTACAGTTTGGAGAATCGAAGAGAGGCCGGTTAAGTAGAGGAGACTTCTGAGAAAATTTCTTCGATGGAACTTGCCAAAGAGCTTATCCAGAGAAAACGTCTATTCACAGTTTCGGTCTTTGTGGATTTACAAGATTACCAACTTTGCGACCAGAGCTCGCGTTTACCTCCGATGCCCGGCGAGACCCCTCCGGTCCGAGTTTACGTTCTTCAAGGCAGAGTGACATCGGAAAGTTTCACCGCTATTCTTACCTGGAAACCGGATGGTCTATACATTTTATTTCGACGAAATACGAGAGTTTATCAACGGTCCCTTTATAGAAACTTAATTCGATCGGCGGACGCGAAGTGAAAAAGCCATAGGAAACGAAGTTACTTGGCGAAATATTGTTTTATAAAATATTGTTCACAGCGCTGTGAGGACAAAGCGATCGTAAAATTTTCCTGTCCGACGAACTTGAAATTTCGACCGACGGAACAGAGAAACGAAAAAAAACGCAGAAAGCTCGACCGTATGGCGATAACACGCGACGCATAAAAATTCATTTTTAATAATGCAATTTTCTGTCAAACGCAGGTGAAAAAGGTGGATGTAAAAAACGACGAAATAAAAACGGTCGCTGGAAAAAGATACGCGCGGAATGCGCAGCTTGACCCAGTTGACAGGACGGATTTTGCTCGAAAACGCGCGTACTTCAACCTGTCCAAATCAACCGAAGCATCTCGATGCGACACCGGCCAGCGAGAATAGCGGAACTTAAAATGGAAAACGAATTTTCCAACGACTCGTCGGATAATTTTCGGACGGCTTGTCGCGACAAACGTTAAAACAGCGATACGGAAAAATAAGATCGCGATATTTCTTAGGGAATAAAAAAAGAAAAACAAAAACGGATCGATCGTATGCGGCTAAGTTTTATCCGTATTACTGTAAAATTGAAATCTACAGAGAGCAATTGGAACGCACGAAAAACGAATACGTGCTCAGGATACGATATTTCCGTAGGCATTGCGGCATGTATTTACCCGGCGATGAATTATCGGACAGCACACCTTTCATCGTGCTAAATACATATTTCATAATTAAACGCCGCGGAGCATGGGGTATGCTGAGAATGTCGAACATAAAGGGGATCGTGACGAGCTCGGGGTGAGCTAGAAATTTGAAATTGTTCGTACCCCTTCGTAAAATCTCACCCTCCGTCTGCTGCCTTAATACAGAATATTTAAATACGAGGTACATTACGGCCGGTCTCCTACCTCCCGTGGAAAAAATTAATAATAACGCTTAGAATCCCCCTGGGGCTTTTCATTTCCCGTGTAGAAGTATTTTTTTTTTAATTACAATTAATAAAATCGACCAGGGGAGTAAAATGAAGAAATACACGTGGAAATGATACGATCTACGAATGAACGAAGTTAATTTCACTTCTCTCTCTCTCTCTCTCTCTCTCTCTCTCACACACATATGCACACCCTTTGTTTTGGTTTTCTCTTCTTTTCAAGTTATACAGACGGTGCGCGTATTCGAAGGAAAAACGAAACACGAAGTTTCTCTATGGCTACGAGTAATGAAATTCTAATTTTAGATGGCGAAGGGTTAGTGGGAAGTACACACTTATGAAGGGATATCCCAGCGACACTTAAGAGCTTAATTAACGCTACGCGAAACGCGGCTGCTTTTTGCACAACCACCGATGCATACCTCGCGGGCAGCACCGGGTACAAGCGAACTGGCATTTCTGCCTGGTGTATGCGTGATAGAGGCCCTTATACGTGCACGTGTGTGAAAACATCAAGGGAGTTGAAATTAGGTTAGAGCACATTGAGACGTCTGGGATGACTCGATTAAATGTAACTCCCATCTGTTTAGATTTGATTATAGCACATCCGTTGATGGCCGCCGAGGACCGATATCTCTCGTCTGTGTTACGAGGATCTTTAAGGGGAAGTATTTTCCCGTTGAAATAACGTTCTCGTTCGTGTATGAAAATTATCTCCATTCGCAAAGAGTAAATTTTTCCTCGATAGGGAAAAAGTTAATAGGTTAATGTAATATAAAGATTTTTATTTTTTCAATGTTTTTACTCACTGCTTAGTGACACATATTTGCGTCCGTTTGTATTACTTATCTTTGTAAACTAATGGGAAATCTTGCCGTGAAGATAAATAAATAAATGAATAATCTAACAGAATCTTCCATCGGGGAATGATGACCTGCAAAATCGAACGATCGGTTTTTTTAAATGCAGCATGTTAGAAATAAGAAGGCGAGGATTGCAGAAACGATCGAGCAAGTCCAGACGAACGTTAGGGCGATAGTTAATCTCTCGAGTAAGGCTAATAGCCACTTCTAAACTGTCGAAACGATGGAAGAGGTGCGCCAAATGTCGATAATATACTTGGAGGCACAGAGACCGGCCCGACAGTACGCACCCCTTCAATTTCACTCATAACTAATGGCTCGAAACGAAAGACGGTGCACGGTGCACGGTTTAATATTGAGAATTGATATCCCGCCTAAGCGAAAGCAATGCGTCATGCAATTAATTCGCCGTGCGCTGCAAAAAGAATGTTTCAATTTAAAAGCACGCCACCTTGCGTTGCTCGAACCGGCGCGGCGCGGCAGTTTCTCTTCGAGATTTACCTTTTGAATTCATTAAACGCGTTCGTCGACATTGACATCTGTCGAGGAAACTTTCTCGGTGATAAAGGGAACGCCCGAAAGAAGAGAACAAACGAGAAGAGAAAAGAAGGGAGACTGAGGGGTGGAACAAGAGAGGAACGGTGAAAACGTTAGAAAGCAGAGATGGGGTTGCGCGAAAAAGAGGATAGGAACTTTCGACTCATTACTCAACCCCAGGATTCTGTAGGATGAGAGGGCCAAGACTGGTATGAATGTCTTCTTTATTACATTTTACGAAATAACACCGACGTTTAACCCACTGGAGCTTGTATCGTCCAGACATCGTAATGGTGCTCGAAATGAGAACACGCTTTTTGTGAACCGCGATAAATAGGAACAGCTTCATGGGTACAGAAAGCAAACGTGTATGTCCAGCGTGTAAACGCACTCCAACGGACCACCGTGTATTTCTGTTTCGCCGAGGAAATTAATGGCCGAAAGATATCAGATTCACGGACAGAAATATCATTGTTCGACCCTGACCTTATTCTTCCGCAATCGACTTAACCCTTTAGTGACCACTGGGATGTATTATATATGTCCCACTTGAGTATTCGAGGAGAAATTCACTATCAATTTCAGTAATCGTTACAGACACGATGATGGGTAGATAAACAAAAAATTAAAAAAAAAATTATATTATCTTTATCGTGCTTTATCTAACGTCAACTTGAAACGTAGCGTTTGTACAAAATTCTCACCGATGTAATGTTATTAGGTAAGAAGAAAAGTAGTGTACAAACGGATAGGAAAAGCAAGCCACGGTTGTGGAATGGTTATTCAGGTTAGCAGGAGTTTGAGGATTCCGCGAACCTCATAGCGGCCATGCGGACAAACAGAGTATCAATTTCCCGGGGAAATCCTCGTGTAATCCGCCAACAATGGACACTGGGGTTGGTTGGTCGACCCAAGACTCTCTTAACCAAGCCCTGTATTCGAAACGTTCAATGAGGATGAATTGTCTTATAACAGACGCGATAATAAATCCTCGTGGAAAAATATTTCGACACCAAGTGCACCCCTTTTTATCGTATTTCCACTCTAATTCTTTCGCGTATCCTCTTACTTCTCTCTACACACACACGAGCTCTGAAGCTTTCGAAAGTAGCCAACAGTTCTTATCCTATTCCCGATAAAAGCAATATTTTCGGTAAAGCACTTCGCCAACACTTTCACGATCCAAGATCCATTATTTACTACATCTCCAACTATATTCGATCCTACCACGGTATTTCTCGAATTCGTGAACACGTATACTTCAAATTTCTTACATTTTTTTAAGCTAATCAGCCGAAACGACTCGCGTATAAGTTTCAAGAGAGCTTTCGCGAACAGTCGAATCTCATTACGTATCAATTCTACGAATAGCCGAAAGCAACGAAGAGAAACAGCAATGACCATCGGCTACGAAGGTGGATTACGAATCTTACCAGTCATTAAGAACTTCCTCGCGTGTTTTTAGCACAAGCATTTCGAGGAAGAGCCACGATCCCTGATTTATTATTCCATTTAACGTCTACACGTGTTGGGGCGAACGAACTCTGAACCCCCCCACGGTACGAAAGCTCCGTTAATTGCGGTATCGAACTTCGCAATCTCATTCGTCTTCGACCAACCGTGACGACACCACCTTCGTTCCAACGTATCGGTTACGGCCACTCTGACCGAGTGAAACGGACAGTTAGACTGAACGAACCGAGTCACCGAGAAGTAGGGTTGTTCTAGCGGCCGATGGTGGCGAGGGGGTGAAAGAGCTCGTGCGTGTTCGAGAGACGCCAAGAGTGTAAGAGACCGAAAGTGGCGCGCGAGCGTAGGGTCGTACATGGTGGAAGAGAAGAATATATTATACCTAGCGTCAGCTGTGCTTTATAACCCAAGCATCAGGCCCTGTGTCACGGTGTGGGTTTATACCCGCGATACACAGTGCATCTGCCAACCCCCCTGTTCTCTCGTGCGATCAGCTACGCTCCTTTTTTCCACCAGGTTTCCATTCCTTCCCTCCTCCCTCGTTCGACTATCTTCCCCCGTTCCACGGGTTACACCGCAGCAGAAGACGGTTTTTGCTCAGCTGAGATCATTGCACAGTCGTGGAACTACAACGACCGACCAACTCCAGAGAGATGAAGTTATCCGCGCGTACGTGAGCAAGGTGTCAATACTTTTAGCCAGTCACCGGACAGGTAAAAACGGTGACCGCCTCGACCGCAATTTAAAAAGGGCAAATCGAATGCATTATGACAGCGAGAACTGGTTCTTTACGGACATTTAATTCTTTTTCCCTCGAAGCATTATATAGGCCTGGGAGAAACTTGATCACGCCCAAAGTAGCCTAAGTGCGACACATTCTCCGGGTTGATAATGTGGGAGGATCCTCTTATTTCCGGAGAGACACACACATACTCTTCGTGTCTCGTTTCCGATGCAACGTCTGTGCAATTCGTAAACAGCAGACAGTCGGAAAAGTACTATAGACATCTTGAGATGAATTCACGAACGTACACGCGGCCGTTTCACCGCCGCGCCTCCTGTTCGCCAAAGAGTAGGGTAGATACATCTATACACACGCGCGAGAAGAGGGAAGATTTGAAGCGTGAAGCGTCAAACAGAAGCCGTTGCATCGAATGAAAGCTAAGCCCTTATGAACATTTAAGTAACTCCCTAATGGAAGTTTGGATCTCGTCGCACCATAGAAAGTTGAGAACTCGCCAGACACCGACCACGCGCTGCTAAAATCTCCTCGTTCGTGACGAGGAACCTCGACGAGTGCATACTTTGTCCCCAACTATCGTATAGTCTGACATGTTGACGTATCAGCCCTCACTGTTCCTGAATTCCTTAATTCAGGTAACCGTATCACGAACCTTACGGTAAAAGCTTACAATCTCTAACTTTAGAAAAGATCATACTCGAAGTAGTCGAGCTGATTTATCAAAATTTTACACAGAAACAGGTACGTCGAAAATTCGATACGAAGTTACACAGTTCTCGTCGCGTGTTCCTAATTTGATGTGTTATTACGCGTCGCAGGTATATCGTATCATTAGACGTCAATTGGAGATTGAATTAGACGAATTAGACGGATGATCTCGCGACATTACTCTTATTCGAAGACGCGAACATCAAGAACCCCGCGTATAATACGACTCGAGAGCGTTTCATAGATCGGTAAAGCATGTGCTTGCAAAGCAGCCTGCAGCCTCGGCAGCATGCCGCGTATTAGAGCACGTGTGTACGATTACATATCCTCACTACTGTGCACACGGTCCGCACACAGGACTGCGAATTAAATTACGTCAGTCTATATCGTATAACAATGCGCTCACAGAATTACACGGAGAAGCTGCACGTCGTCAGTGGGACGTGTTACAGCTGTAATGAGGCAGAGTGATTTCACGATGAAACAGCGAGAGACAAGGAGAATCCCATGTATAAACGGCAGAAGCCGTTGTAAATCACGTTACATTTATCTTCTTCTCTGTTCATGCTGAACTGTTAAGCTTCGCCTTTGAAGAGTAAGGAGAACAATCTATTTGTCGGGAACGCCTTTCATCTTCGAGCAAAACTAAATTTATCCGCCTGCCACCGAACAACGTTAGTTTTCGGCTCTTTCCAGCGTACTTGGAAAAATAAACCGGGGGCAGTTTATGGAAAATTAACGACAAAAATGAGCATCACTCGAAACTGTTTTCTTCGTCTAAAAGGACGAGTAATAATTCACGCGGATGGTTATTAAAGTCTGTTGATAATAGACAAGCTTCGACGCTCGTGTAACAAATTTTATGTTCAATATACGCGACGTATCCGATAATATCACAAGAGCGGGCTCAGTTGCACAAACTACACAAGTACTTGTATCGCTTTCCGATACTATTGACAACAGATATATGTAACATGCCGCGTATGAAAAACATCTGTCCAGTCATCACACGAGAAAATCTTTACGTATTTTACTCGACGATTAACTCGATCCACAATTTTTTCAAGATCTAATAAAATATCTATTACCGTTAATTTCGTTAAAAATCGTCGCTCCTCCAACGTTTAATCGGCCGACAAAAGAAAAACTCTCGAAGAGAACCAGAGCGAAGGAGGAAAGAAAGTTGAGAATTACGCAAGGTATCGCGTTGATTTTCGTACCGTCCAACGACGTAATCAAACAGCGCAATAAATCACCATCCCCGGCGTGTTTTGTATTAATAAAAATTCCATTAATCTTCGCGGTACCGAAAGTAAAATAAAGGAGAGATCGCGAGGAAGAGAGGGAGAGAGTGAGAAAGGTAGGTGGAAAAAAGGAGAAACAATTTAACCGAGTCTCGGTTCCAGGGCCCCTAATAATTTAGTCGTCCGGTTGAGGGGTTGCCTGAAAATCGTCGCGCGATTCTTCACGGCGCAGCGTTAATTTTATTCGTGAGAGCGCGGAGAGCGTGAATTAGTGTCCAGAAAGGGATGGTACCACGCCGGCTACCATTACGGCCAAGTAACATACGTAAGGGCTCCACGTACGGGGCCCCAGAGCCTGGCGCGATACCGGCGAAGAAACATCTCCGCATGCCATGCTGGGACATAATTCATTGCCGGCAGGAAGCTTGTACCTTAATCTCATCGTATTCTGGCCGAACCGCTGCGAAGGACGACGGTGCAGTGTGAAACGTACTGTAGCTTGTACGTGCAAACGCGGTGCTTATAAAGGCGACCGATGTATGCATGGGCCACGTACATAACTATCAGCGGAATGTATCATCTCTCCGCAGTCCAACGGCAGGACATGTTATTCTGGCTGCAAACCAATCCCTGGGAATCCAATGGGAATTATTATGTAACCCCCATAATATAAATGCATCGAGGATTTGTCGAACGATAGGAGTGCGCGCAACTGTGCATGTGTGTGTGTGTGTGAGGATGACGCCACTGAAATGCCCATAGAATATTATGTGTAATACTGTAACACGATGTATTTCGACAAAGAGCAGTATGCTGGATTGCATTGATCTGGATGAAAACCCTTGTTCAGCGTGACATTTTCGTAGCTCTTTAATTGGATAAATACAATCGAGCCCTGTTGCTATCGCTAAATAGTGCTATTACTTTCGATATATGCGATGGTAATCTAGCGATACACAGGGTGGGCCGCGAAAAACAAGCCTTATTCAATTAATACAAGCCAATTATCTTCTCTAGATACGGCTGTACGAGAAGATTTTTGAACGTCATTAAAATGATTCCAATTGATGAATAAGATTGGAAAAAAATTTTTTTCATAAATGCCATTTTCTCTATTTTTTTTTTTTTCAGAGTCA
>NW_017100200.1:741784-770245 GCF_001263275.1 Habropoda laboriosa | reverse complement strand
TTCGATTTCTTGCCATTTCTTCCATGAAAAAAATTTGCCTCCCATCTTACTCACCTTATTTGAAAGCATAAAAATTGTCTCGTATCTCCATAGCTAGAGAAGATAATTACGTGGCCTGTTTCAAGTATCTCACTCTGTACACCGGTACCCGCTCTTGCAACTTTAATCATCGATTAAGTTGTACAATCCCTTCTCCACTTTCCTACACGCAAGGAGTTACACGCAAGACAGAGCGAAAAAAAGCAAATTGCACATTGAACGTGGTAAAATAGACGGGAGCAATTTTCCCGTGAATATCTTTCTCGAATTCTATCGAAAGGGGGCAAAAAGCAGCCCCACCGATTAACATGAAATTTTCGTCGAAGCGAATATTCGACTGGACGACAAGGTGAAGCGTGACAGCCATTCGAACTAGCGCGTTAGACCTAGGACGGAGCTGGGACCGGGTACTAATTTCGTGGCGGTCGGTAGAAATTCAAGCCATGCCCCACGCACGATAATGTACTCAAATAATGCAATAACGTGAAAGGACTGTGAAACGAGTGAAATAATTGGCGTGCAACGTTGCTGTAATTTGTTTGCCATCCAACGTACCGTAAGATCGTAGAGAAAATGAAACTTTTCCACCCTCGTTTCGTACAATTTCAATTCCCGTTCGAACTGTTTAACGTACGTTTAACACGCGAGAAGAATGCCTATTCCCTTAACACCCGACAATTTTCATATTTTTCAATGAAATCACGTAGCAGGATTGCCAACGGTACTACAATACGAAAGTTTCATCGGCCGAGGATGAACGCAAAGGAGGTTCGCGAAGGGATTTGCAGAAGGAAACAGGGTCAAAAAGAACGGTAGAGAAGGCGGGTCTCGTGCATGTAAATAAGCGACAAGCAGCCTACGAGAAGAAAACTGGAATAACATGGGACGTTATGGGAAAGAAAGGGTACACTATGTTTTCACCGAGCTTTACTCCGTGATCAGGTGCTACTGTGCCATTCTCGAATCGAGATAATGTGATTCGATACAGGGCCGGTTGCTAGGTAACGTGTAATCAATAGGGGAAACGGAAGATCGGGGACTATAAAAAGTATTTGAATTTCCGATACGAATTTGTCCGATGTTGTAATTGACTGGTCGGTCAAATTTAAGGTATCCATTAAAAACGTCACGAGCACTTTTATTCGAACAAACACGGGTTGAATCTGCGCGCATGGGGATGGTCGCTCGCTTGTGTACGTTCAAATATTAGCGTACATTAAATATCTATAAAATCATTCAATCAACTAATAACAGTTGCTACGAGAGCGTATACACGCGAAGTTCTTGCAAAGAGCGCACCATACGAGAGTTACTCGTGCAGGAGTAACCTGTAATACATAGGTAGGTTGAAAAGAATTAATGTAATACGCGTTCGTTGGAACGCGTGGATCGATTAATTCGACGCGAGATCATTCGATAGAAAGCTGAATCACTGTGCACAACGCCGGCACACGACAAACACACAGCGAGAAGAAAATCGATCGAGGATAGCAAGAGAGAGAGAGAGATAGTGAGAGTGAATGGAAGAGAGAGTGAGAGAGTGGTGGTTGGGGGTAAATTAAAAATCGAACAATGGACTAATGCCTGACAGCCGCAATGACCGCCGCGGCGTGGTCGTTTTGATTTCGCCGATTCGGACGGTAGTTATGCTTTAACGTGGCGGTACTTAAATAAATTATCAATCGCGTTGAAAGCCACCGCGAGCCGGCCCCGAGAGAAGCCAGAGAACCAGCAGCGAGAGTAGGAGGAGGAGGAGGAGGTATGAAACGGGGAAGCCAGAAGCGAGGGGACCAACAGAAGTTGAAAGTGAGACGAAGCGTCGAGGGCGATTAAGCAAATATCCAATTTTCCTTTTTTCAACGGTCGACGTATGAACGTGCCTCGTTCTATACCGGGCAGACTCAGCTTTTATTTGCGGTACGCCGGGCATTCGACGTTTGTTAAATCGCTATAAGCGGTTCGAGTGGTACCGAGAAGAATATAAATGGCCGCCGAATTGACTCGCGTGTCGGTGGTGGAGCGAGAGTGGCGCGAGTGGGAAAGTAAATCATAAGGATCCAGAGGTGGGCGTTTCTTTTCTTTTTCTCTTCTTTTTCTCTTCTTTTCCCTTCCAACGTAATTACAGGCTTAAATGAAATATTAGTCCGATAATCGAATAGTGGTAAGCGCGATACACCTCGATAAGTAGTATTGGAAGCACACGACAGACAGTGCCGTACTTATACGCTTGCTGTAATTTCAGGCGGAATCTCTTTGCGCTGTGTATCGAGTGAAATAAAAGTGGTTAATTGAAATAACCGTGTATCGCGGTGGAGACCCGCTATGCAAACACGATAAGAACGTAAAGCGTGACATTACGAGAAAAGTCGATGTACGTGTATCGCTGCACGAAGAACGAGAACTCGATCTTTCACCGTTTTACGACGAATAAAAACACTACTCGAAGTGTTTCGATGAAGATGTACACGCTCCGAGTATGCCAGTGCATACAGTATGCACGAGGGACAATTGAAGTGTAGCGGTGTCTTTATAGTTCGCCCTATCCTCGATACGAACACCGTGCTATACATATAGAGGATTCACTTGTCGAGAGTCAATTTCCTCGAACGAAACCGTACGCGAAGGAAGACCGAGTTTCTACCAAAGTATCTCCTCTCTTCCTAGTCTTCGATTATCCCGGAGATAGTGACGGAGATGGGGGGTGCAAGTTACTCGCGAAAAATGTGAGATTTCCATGAAAAACCCTTGCCAGCTAAATTACTAGGTCGCGTGCTGTAGCTACGATCTTCGTTCTACTATTTTTAACCGAACCCTTTTAACTTTTCTCTTTTCCCTCCCTACACCCTTCCAACACCGTTTACGGCAGGATTTGAATTTGTCGAGGGAAAATGGATACACGCTGCCGCGATCCATTCCCGATTCTACGGTTACGTTTAGTATCGGTCCCGAGATTTTGCACGAGTATTCTTACCAATACGGGGTACATGCATAGAAATTGGACTTGGAAAAGTCTCGTTGAATTAAATCTAGTCCAAATAAGCTCCCGTGGAAAACTACAAAATAGGTGCAGATTGTTTTCATTACTTTCGATATCGAGTAACACGCACACCACTCGATATCCTTGAATTAAACCTACACCCTTTGGTAACCCCTAGCTTTCAACCTTATTTGTTCTATCCTCGAAAACCCACCAATCACCGACCACACACCGCCCCTGTTCCTCTGTTCCTTCCATTAATGAACAGGAAATTGAACTCCGAAAAAAAGTGACGTTAATGTCTTTCATTGTCGGCGCGTGTACGCGGATACGCACATCCGACGAGGAAGGCCCATCGATTTAGACGATAAAACGCCGGCGACAACGCTCGACATTCAATCCCGCTTCGACAACGAATTGGTTTTTACCCGTTAACCGAGCTCACCCACCTCCCTCCCTCTCTCTGTCTCTCTTTCTACTCGCTCATCCCCTTTTACCGCATTAGTCAACCACCCGACGAAACTCGAGGACAGATCGATCTTCGCTTCTCGGCTCAACTATCAAGTCAACCCTTCTCGATACTTGTAAAATTCCCTGGCTAACTAGACTTTGCACTTCTTCGTTCTTTAACAACCGTACGGAAACTGTCCACGTACAGAACGTCTACGCACACACGCGAACGCCGCGTGCGCGTAACGATTCGGCTTAACAGTGCACTTGACCCTCGCGCGAAACGCCGCGCCGCGCCACGCCGCTCTCTGGTAAATCGATTTCGGCGCTTCGACTCGACTCACCCGGTACATTTATAATGCCCGACCTCCGAGAGCCGCTCGCGGCAACGCACGTACATCCTGAAGCCGGGCAGGGGCGTGAACACGCCGGACCTTTTTCGTTGGCCTTTCAATTCCGCCCTTTTTTCCCTCCCGCGTGGCCCAACGTGAAGAGGGAAAAGGAAACCGATCGAACGGAACCGTCCACACGTACGCGAACCACGCCACGCGTGTATCGGCGGTTTCACGGGAAGAAATATCGTGGCGATACGTCACGATTCCAATCGAGACGCGCGGCGGTCGTGTTCCTGGGCGAAATGGTCCTCCCAGCCGTGAGAAGTAAAAAGCGAGAGGAAGGTCAAGAAATTGATCCCTGAAACTCCTGGTTTATACACCTGTGGGTACATTTTCAACGTTCGTGCTTCGTAGAACGTAGATACGGTAGAACTCTTTGTGATCTAAGTTTGAGGAAATTCGGAATACGGAGCTATTTCGTGTCAAGTACGAGAATTGGAAAATACGGGATAGAAAAATTCGAGGAAGAATATAGCGGAGCATATGGGAAGAAGAGTGTGTAAGGGAAGTAGCTGAGATAAAGATAGGAGAACGTTAAGTTGGAAAATATGATTTCCCACAAGAAACGGTATGATGGTCGGATAAATGGCGATAAAGATCGCGGGGATCTCTATATCGAGACGTTCCTTCTCTACTACACCGGGAAGCCCGGTTTTCCTACAAGAGAAGGCATTGCCATTCGTGGAATGCTTCAACGTGGAAATGCGGTCGTCTCCTATCCAGAACAAGGACATTCACGGTAATATCTCGGATGAGATTAAACGGAGCTTGCATTCTTTGCGAGTAAAAGAGGAGAGAAGAGGGGCGCAATTGTGCGTGCTATCTTCAAACAGTAAAATCTACCTTTAAACGCGAAATCTATGTAACACGTGGAAATATCAGGACACTCCGAATTTCCAGCTTAATATTTCTCGTCGTGCTAAATTTTTCCCCCCAAGATAATACCGTTTTGTTCCTACCGCTGTTCCCCACGCGGAATTTCCGCATTAATCGTTTTAGAGCGAGCTTTGCCAGCATGAACGTTTCACCTAAAGTTAGTTCTTTGTTTTACACCGCAAATGATGCTACAACCCAAAACGCTGGTACACGTATTTAAAAATGGTTGCTCCTTTGTTTGAACGGTGGGACAAAAGGCGGTATCAAGTGCACGCGAGCGTTGCCGAATAAATGTCTCTGGCTGTGAGTGTATCGCGAACTAGCTTACTTCGCGGTTGTATCCCCGGATTTACTCGTGCAGGCTGCATAAATCAACGCGACGGAACAGCAGCCGGGGGTAAAAGTTAATTACATCGGAATGATACGGTGCGCGAGATAAGGTGGAAGATTCAGTTCTGACTTACATTGGATTGGTGGAGTTCCAGTAGATGTCCGGCAGGCGGGAACAGGTGGCCTCCCGAGGGAAGGCCTCCATCACAGCTAACAGAAGAAGAAATAGGATAAACCAAGGCATGATGTCCAGCTGAATCTTGAGGCCGTTTGTGTACCACTTCCAGGAGAAAACTGTGCGTCGTATCGGTCACCTGTGCGTCAAACAAGATACACAATTAGATACAAACAAGATCAACCTGTCCACGGTTAATCAGCTTAAACATGAAACGACGCGTTGATAACTGGAAGATTTCCCGGCTACTATGTAGCCAAGTATTTAGCGTCGTTTGGTATTACCGAGGGAACTACCGCGTTTAAATAAAGCCGTAAACTGCACGTGTAATTAGAATCCAAGAATTCAAGCTAATTAACGATTCAAGGAAGACTCCTCTATTCCTTAGGTATCCGCGAGGGCGTAGAAGGTTCTGCCGTTGGACAATAAAAGGAATGTAAAAGCCGGCCGACTGGTACAATCGTAACGAAGGAACCTGAACTTAATTTGTACTACGGTACGGTCTCTCTTTGCATTCCCTTAGAATCTTAACAACGTGTTCTGCTGGGGAACGGGCGCGAACAAAAACTCCCAGTTTCACCTCCTCCATCATTTTTATCCCCCTCCGACGCGACAGCAAAACGATTCCATTAAGTAGGTATCGATATCCTTAAGTTTCATTAAAGTTATAGCGCCGAGACTTGGCAAACTTGTTCCGATACTGTCCGCTAATGGCCGCCTTTTACGCATCGAGCACACGAAAACGAGACGCAGCGACGGAAATTGGGGTGGATCGCAGGAGACAAACTGAAAGTTCCAGCGAACGAATGGGGAACCGATGTAGAAGCAAGATCAACTACTACTTAGCGGAAGCTAAAAAGTTTAAAAGGAAGATCGCGAGGCGGAACGATTTCTGATGACGATGCATTTCTCAACGTTGCATCCAAGCAAAGTATCTCGTAGCATCGGATCGAAAAGTAAGGCAACGAGAGAGGGTAATAGAAGAAAAAAAGGAAAAATGATGAAACCGAAGGAGGCAGAGGGTGCCAAGTGTCGAGATGCAGTTATTGCAGTCACGTCTATAGTCTAACCACGAAACCTCGCGGTTGGCCGACCAACTGTCTCCAGCTTCTTTTTCACGTTAACTACGCTCAATTTAGCCTCCCCTATCTACCTGTCTTTCTGCTTCTTCCACGAATTTCTTCGATTCTTCCCAGAGTAATACACGTTTCCGTACGAATTTATACACCGTGGTAAAAAAAACCCCGTGCTTCGAGTTTATTACACCGCGAAGAAATCTACGTTGAGTTATTTATTTGGAATATTTTAGCGTGTCGTGCGACAAGTAGCGCGTACACGCGCATAAATTCCCGAATTTAATCTGTGTACTCCCCGTCTACTGTCAGGCCCGATCTCCTCAGCGAGATACCAGATCAACGTTCGTTCTTCGTTGCAAAAGACCCCCCATTGAGTGAATCTTGTTTGGAACAGAGTCACCTGCTTTCAGGGCCGTAGCCCCGGCTGATCTCGAAGGAAAGGCGGAACTTTATTGCGTTCTTGCACGAAAGACACGTTTACGACGTGAGTCGGAAGAGAACGAGAGTAAAACGTGTGACGTGGTCCGGCCGAGAAGAGGAAGAGGAGGAAGGTGGAATAAAGGATGAAACAGTGTACCATCCAGTAGAGAAGAAGACCATTAAAGATCTACCGAGCTGTCGGATAGCTCGCTGTTCTGTCAGCGGGACAGGCTCAGCCTTAGCTACAGGATTTTTCTTCCATTCTCCATTTCCGTCTTTACTCCCTGTTTCATCATTCCCCTTTCGCTCATCTTCCTCTTACTCTACCTCTTTTCTCCTCGGATTCACCACGTCAAAGTCTGATTTCCTCGAGGTGTTTTCAAATCTCGATACACCGTTCAGATTTTCCTTCGACGTTCCGTCAACTGATGTATACTAGGTATATAATACACACTTCGACGGAGTTTCGATGAAACTTTCTAAAGGTAATGTTTGATTAAAAAAAAAAAAAGAAAGAAGGAGGAAATTTGGATCTTTTTGTCAAGAGTGAGTTGAAGTATTGTTAGAGAAATGTAATTACTTTCTTAAGGATTTTAAGTTCTCCTCCAGGTTCGATGTACCTTGATCAAGAAACTTTACCGAGAATCAACCGTTCTAGGTATTAATTAAGTTCTACAGCAAGAAGTCTGTCATAAAACTCATTTCTAAAACTAATACCGATAAGCGGGATGATTACGTTTACGCAGCTTCACGTTACATCAAAACAGTTCTTTCGAACACGGTCTCTCCCCTAGTTCATCATTATACCCGTATAAACGATACACAAATCAATCTCTCCGCTGATTACATAAAATTACATTCATTCGAACCGTTTAATAATCTTGATATCGCGATAATGAGATAAACGCAACTCTCCGATACTCGTCAATTATTAAATCTTCCAGCACGTCGGTTCAAAATTCGCGTAGAAACAAGTTCGCCGACGCGACATGCACGCGTGTACGTGACGCTTGAAAAAAGAGAGAGAAAAAAAAATCAAACCACTCTGTGAAATTTAGTTCCTCATTAGTGTCTCTTCCGTAGCCAGCGCCTCGAAATGTTAATTAAAACAGACGAAAACAATATTGTTGTGAGGCCGGTTAACTTGCAAAATGTATACGTAGAGATGCACCTGTGCGTGTGTGTGCATGCATACGCGTGTGCTTATCCGTAATGGATAAGCACGGTTGTTTTGTTTTGAATGAATGCCGGCGAGGTATCGCGCGCGCGCGCACACATACACACGCGCGCGTAGCACACGCAGGGGCACTCACGTGCGTAGGGGGGTGGGCATGGGTGAGTCGCGACGACGACCGGCGTACAGGTATACACGCGTGCATTCATACTCATAGACGCATAGTTAATGGTAAAAACATGACAGGGTACTCACTTTTTGCAAGTGACCGAGTGGGCTGCGTCTGCACTTTCGTCACGTAAACACCACCGTTTATTGTTCTTCCCGTAGACAAGCGTTTAACCGTGCGCGTGGCACAATTACAGACCGATTGCGTCCACGGACGACTGCCGCGTAATCCCGGGTAAATCGGACAAAGGACGTACCAGAGGGGGTACTGCCTCTGCGTTGCACGCCGAAAATCGAGCTCGAGAAACCGTCGTTACTCGCGGCCGATAATTGAAACCGTCGAGAACGCGAAGTAATCGAAATCGCCGACGATATATGTATATGTATGTAGACCGTTGCGCACAGGCCGAGAAAATATTGTCGTGTTATTATATTGACCAGCGAGGTGATGACCTTGAGAGAAACTTACGGAAACAAGGATCGCACGAAGGGGCAGAGAAGCAACGAATTGCACAGAGCGCGGGTATCAGATGGTTAAAAGCGATCGAACGAATTAATTAGGAAGTTAATTAATCAATTAATCGATGCTCGGTAACGGTGCACGAGTAATTGGCCACGCGCTCTCTGTTGTCTCGATCGACACGCCGGATTTGGAATTCACGAGGTCGCGGCAAGCCTTGCACTCCCACGGAGTAAACACGATGTCGATGCTTCGTTGTAATCCAACTGGGGAAAAGGAGCTTTCTTTTTTTGTCGTTGCACACGCGGATACTTTTTTCACGCGATGGTTGTACGACAGATGATTCGTCCACGAGCAGCACCAACCTTTCGTAGCACACACACGTATCGAAAATGTCACGAAACACGAAGCCGAATTAGTGGCCGCGACACTGGGAGACTGTTAACGGAGTTGAATTTCAGTCGCTAAATGCAGGTTTAGTTTCCTCAATGCTGCGCCACCGTAGGATTGAACGTCGAGATTATAACGCTATGGCGAAACACCGGCTCCTTGGAATACCTTAAGACGGGATACTCTTCCCCGTGCACCTTCGTAAAAAACTGCGAAGGGAAGGTTAGTTCAATGACAAACCGGTCGTTAGTCGCCTCTCTCCGATTGTTTTCCACTGGGGTCACGTACGGAGTCGTGATACGCTCGATCGAATACAAGCTTCCTCCCAAACGTACACCCTTTCCTATGTCAAAGCTTTTGTTATTCCTCTTGGTGATATTACCGGTGTGAATGTTCGTACGTCGATATTTTCCACGCAGACGATCGAAAAGATAACGTCGGAATCGGACCGTTCTCGAACGTTGCAGCCACCGGTACGGTATACACCGTTTGCGCGCGAAACGAGAACTCGATTTTTTAAATGCGGCTAACGTCACGAGGTTATGGCCGCAATGGACACTGTCTTTTCGATTAATGGCGTCTTCGTTCCACGAAATTTCTACCCCTTCGTTAAATGTTCGTGCTGATATCGTAGCTCGGTCAACGAACGGTATTCACCTGTTATTGTCCTTAAATTCGACGTATACCTTCGAAACTCGAGCTCGTTGATTCGGCAATATCCAAACGACAGTCGGACACAGCTTCAGTCTGAAATTTCGACAGTTCGTCGATGCACTTTTACGAAGTAAGCGTAATGGCGATAAACGATGACGAAACGGCACTGTAACTCACTCCGAACGCGGGTAAAAGTAGACGCGACGAATTTCTTAACCGCAACAACGGACACTGATCGAAGCACAAACCCGATTACCGGTAAATCTCGCGTAATGCTTGTGTACCGGTACCGATTTCCACCACGCACTGGATACACGCGCTCTAATGGTGCCGGTATATAAACCACAAATGCTTCTTCTCCGCAGCTTGGCCACGGGAGAGATCGAATCTTGTCCTTTTAACCTTTCCGGTGTAAACGAACAAAATGTCACACAGCACAGATATCCTTCAGCGTTGCTCTACACAAGTCACTTTTAATCACTGTCAACAGTTTTGTTTCTTTTCCACCACGCTTTTCGCTGTCACTCTCCCTCTCCTCCACAAATTGGAAACACGCGAGACGGACACCGGTAAGCACTGCGGCCGACACGATCGTGACCGAAGCGGACCGAACCAGAAACGAGCGCTCCGTTCGAGTGGACCGAACGAATCAGTGTGTTACACCGGCGAGATTGGTTTGCTACCGCAAAACAGTCGGTGAATAACTGTTTCAAAGTGATGTTTCGTCGCGGGGGGCGGGTTTCACCCTTTGTCAGCTTCAATCTCAGATGGTAAGCGTGTATCTGTACTCTTTATTTTCGCGAAGATCGCGTGGGTTCTTTCAATAGCAGTCCCGTTCCGTGGCTGCTCGCTCGTCCGTTGGCGGGCTTCGAATGACGAGCTGCGATCGCTCCCCACGCAACGCTCCGGCTCTCTCACTCTTTCTCCCTCGTACCTTGCGCGCGCTCTCTCTGTCACGTTCGCGATCCTTTCGTCTCCCTCTGCCCTCTACCTTTCTCCCTTTCGCTCGGTAAGCTTTCGCTGGCTGGCGCACACTCGCTTCCTCTTTCTCTTTCTCTCCCGACGATGCAGCCAGTGTAGAGCAACGAGGAAAGGACTCGTCCTATGGTATACCCGTACCGCGTGTATACGACGAAGACAGAAGTCAACGTGCGCAAGCGCCAAGAACGTACATACTTACTGGTGCTATCTGCGCTAAGGCGGTAAAAGCACCCCGCGCGAGCGCAACTTCCGTGCAGAGAAGGAAGAAGCGAGAGAGTCCCCGCAGCACCCTGCCGTAAGATACAGGGGTTGCGCGACTGCCTAGCGCACCGAATACGTGCACACAAGTAAGATCCTCCGTGTATACAAACCTATCTCCCTGGTTGCGCGCGAGACGAACATTTTTAACACCGATGAGGCGGCTCAGCCGGCCATCTCATTAAGGGAGTCGCGGTGCAAGGGGATATGTTGCACTCGCACGATGCGTTTCGCGAAGCACGCAATTAAAAGTCGCGCTTTCGTCGCCATTTAAAGCTGTTGTGCCAAGCACGAGAAACGCGTAGCTTTAAGCAAACCGTTTAAAAACCACCTTAGTCTTTGATACAGCTTCTATGTACATCGAGAACCGTGGGTGACTGTATTTTCAAGAATTACCGAAGAATCGCAGTGTTTTTGACAGCGGTATTTTTTTCACACCAAGTGATTGTTTTTTTTTTTTTTAAGTTCGCCTATTCGTTTATTTCTTTCAACACGTTTAATCTGTACATGCTTAACCTGTGCGATAAAATTTATTGCGTGTACGTACTGCGTGTTCCTCGATTGAACAAATGAAAAGGGGAAAATTTGCCGTGTTGATTAAACAGTGATTTTTATTTGTCGCTCACCTTCGGATGAACGAGAGCCCCGTTCTTGTATTAATCAAATACTGCCATTTTGTCACATATTGAATGTAAACAGTTCTTTTTTTCTTTCTTCAATTCATCACGTTCCTACTTCTTTCACGTGGGGTGTATGGGAATATATCTTTTTTATAATGCATAAGGAAGTTGATATTTATTTTTCATACGTTGCTTTTGCACGGTGTACAATGTGAAAAGTAATATAAAGTACAATTACAAAAAATAACGCGTATCGTAATTTATGAAAATAATATTTCATCCATATGTAGAAATGTAATAAAATAATTTGATTATCCAAATGAATGTCTGCCCAGGCAATGCGTAATTCACGCGTGGAATATTATTTCTGTATTTAATTCCTGACCTCTCTGTTAGCTCTTTCTATGTGCTAAGTGTTGGTAATATTTAAACGTGAAAATTTATTTTCACAACAGGTATCCTTGAATTTCACATTTCCCCTTCGTTTTTATCGTTAATCGTTCGAAATTAATCCAGAGGAACCGTTGAAATTTGAGGTTATGTTGCGATAAAAACAATGCAAAGTGTGGTAGAAAAATGATAATTTTGGTAAACACATGATCCAGACTTCGAAGTCAACTACGCTGAAACTCCGTACGAGTAAGTTGTTCGGTGTTAGCTATTAAACTGTTCTTATCTAGAAACTCTTTTAAAAGTGTACTACCAAAAAGGACGACATCACAGTCCACAAGAACCTAGCCCGCTTTAGCGTCTCGAGAAAGATCGTATCTCTCTTCTGTTTATCGACTTCACTCGGTAGTTACGCGTGCTTCCGATGCAATTTTCCAGTAACAAGCAGCCTGTCAATACAAGGAGGAAAATTGGCGTGTCTTATTTTCTGGAAGGTAAATGTAACATTTTTATTGCTACAGGTGAAATCTTTCGAAACAATCGATACTCGGTTGCTGTCACGGTTCCACTGAATTGATTAACGTCCGTCCATACATCGAGGTATATTCGTGTATATTATTTAACATACATGAACAATGAAAAATGTCCAATTAATACGTTATACACCGAAATTCGAGCGTTAATAAAATTTTCAGTTAATCGCCGGCGATACGCTAGGCACAATCAATAGCACGGTGAAATATTCAAGCAATCGCGTATAAAGTTTCAAAAGATTATCACGGTGAAATAATTTTAGTCGAAAAGTAATTTCTCATACGAAATTACGCGAATAAGAGGAGTTCATTAAAAAACAATCGTTGTATTTTGCAGACGATTTCCGCACTCAAAGATTCAACTACCGGTGGTCATTCCGAATGGAAGTTTCGGATCAGCTAGAAATGTTCCATCATCTCGTTTCTATTTATGAATGGGATATAATTCATGTATGAATGGTTAACCTAAATTCATTCGTACTCCTGCTCGAACAATTTTCTTTTACACCATACCGGGTATATTCGTTATAATTTCCTGAAATTATTCAAACACCGTATCACGTACGAACGAATGAAACTCGTATTACGTTCTAATAAAATTTACCTTGGAAATTACTTCAACGAACCAAGGTAAATCTTCGAGTTACGCAGACCAATCGGGGCAACTGTTTTCACGGCGAGACGATAAAACCAGCTAGACAAACTGTAAGGCTAAAATGCAGAAGAAGAGAACTCTCTGATATACGTAGATATGAATAAGTTGTCTGGTAAATTACGATCGATATATGGATAGAAGGGACGTGTCGACGATCCTCATTTTTCTCCGCCGCTCTAAATAATGAAAGTCAACCCAGTCTTGGCAAATACCGAGCAGACGAGGAATTGTTGCGTGTTACCTTACTCCTGTCGTGTTCGTTTTCGTTCGTTCTGCCTGTCTTCGAAAGACAACCGTCCACGTCCGTGTATTGAACTTTCTTCCTGCGATTAAATATTGAACGGCTGGATCGATACCGTTTCCGTACATCCACCACCAGGCGACACACAACCTATCTGGCCGTTCTATGCGAGACTCTTCTACTGACCAGTCCGAGAAATTACCAATCGACCCTTTTGCTTTCCTCGTACGCAAACACGTTCGTGTATACGTCACGCTCGATCTACATCATCCTTTCCTCTCCACCCTTTTTCAACCGACTGAAAACATTTTCCTGTACGACAGAGAGAGAGAGAGAGAGAGAGAGAGAGACAGTCGACAGTGGCGTGACGGTATCCTTGCGAAAATATCCGCGAGACACTCCCGGACGAGTATCCTGCCGAAAATTCACTTACCATAATCCAAACATAAATATGTAGATCGTTCGCGAGAGTGATTTATCGCATTCTTTATAAAGCTTTATGGACGAAATTACACGGCATACCTGCACCTTAAGACAGGGGTAGAAAAAAAAATTGGAAGGAAAAGAGAGGAATTTTTTTTAATACTCACCAAGAGATCCCTGTTATTCGTTATTATCGGCAAAAACATGTAGGAGAGAAACGAGTATCGGAGATTTTATATAAGAGCCTAATGACTAAGCCACGCCCGTGACCATTGGCTCCGATCGAGCAGGCACCCTTCATTTGCCAACCTCATTATCTTCGTAATTAAACTTCAATATAATCTGTTCCTCAACGAATTACCGTAAAAGATCTTGAAAGTAATATTCAAATTGTTTCCATCGGTATAATGGCCGTCGTAAAAAATGATACGCGGCGAAGAAGAATCGACAGTGTATCGAATATTCATCGAACATTACGTGTAATGACTGTGAACTGAGAAATTTTTACCGTTCAAATGTTTTCACCTGTATCTTTACGAGTCGCGTTTATTTCTGCTGGAAGTAATTTAGAAGCGACGAAGATAATTTCTTCGTATAAATCATACCGTACAGGTATTTTCGAAACTTATCATAGGAACAATGAAAGACGTATCTTTTCCTATCTAGACACTTCCTTCTCGGATCGATACACGAAAGGCGCGTAAATGTCAGTATTTATCGACGTGAACCCCCGTATCCCCTGACGATGATTGCCTTTGCCTGTAGTTCACCTACCTGTCCCAACACCCACCACTTTGCGTCCTTTTACTTTTTCTAACTCCTGCGCGATACGTCATGCCATTTTCTTCGGGCGTGTTATAATTCATCGCTCCACGGTAATTCCGCGTCGGAGATGTAAAAAAAGAGACGTTCGTAACTGTGATTTATTATACGAAACATTTGGAAAAATTTTTCGAATACGTACATTGTTGCAATTTCAAAGGGTTTTTTTTTTAACCCACAGCGGATCCTTCGGTGCTTCAGAGCTATGAATAAAATACGAAATAATTCGGACGTACGTTGAAAGAAAAAAATGTAAAAGAGATGTTTAATAACGGTATTAAAAGGTAATGTTTTCTTCTTCTTCTTTTTTTTAGATTCGTCTATTGTGAATAGTACGTTGAATTCCTTGCATAGGGACAATCGGTATTTCCTCGATAAATTACAGCCACGTAGACGTTGTCTATAGAAATGAGTATGTAGATACAAATGTAGCGTAGAGCAAGAAGATTTTTCAGAGACGGTAGTTTCATAGCCGAGTGGTACTTTTGTTTCTGTAGTTCATAGAGCTTTTAAACCGGTTGCCCCAGTTTCCCCTGAATTTTAATTCTAAAATATTCTACTGCTTACTTTTTTCTTTCCCTTTAACCCCTCTTATTTTTATTGCATCTCCTTTCTCTCGTCTCTTCCTTTCTTTCTTCTCTCTTCGTTCAAATAAATTAACAAATACGAGAGAACATCGACCGCAAGTGTAAAACACGAGCAATTTCGTAGAGTTGAAAAATATATAAACGCAGACGAAGATTCGGATTGTTAGCGGTTGTCGCGTATTTTTTATTCGCAATATTGATTGACGGATATCTGACAGACTGAAATACGATGTCGAAATAGATTTAGCAGAATTGACATCCGACTGTTTCTATTGTAGTATTCGTCGATCGGCATAAATTCTAAAAACAATCCACGTATTAATGGCACTTTATGTTCTATATTCCACCCTCCGATAACACTCCATATTTTAGGCTGCGTTTAAATTTCGAATGATATCTATCGTTGGACCAGTCGTAAATCGAAATTATTTCAATCGAATGTATATCGATCCACTTACTGCAATCTAACTGCAAAGACATACGCTCACGTGAAACCTTCAATTTGACACGCTGTTGATAAACTCGTTAAGACGTCCCTTTTAATCACGACGGATCATATCGTAATGCGGCTTTCTTCTCTAGGAAACTGATCAAAGGATATTAGTCAAACGTGTTTCTCTTATACATAAACGTAGATTACTTGGTCCGAGTGCAGTTCATACCGGTTAACGAGCTGACCGCATGGGGCAACACAGTTGACTTACGTCAACCATACTGGTGTTCAGCCTGTGATCTTGCATTTGCGGCTAATCAGCAGCTGCGATTGGTTTCAAAGGACTTACAGCTGGTATCAAATACTCCTAAATGCTTCTAAGGTTGATACGCAAATGATAGGGATACTGCACGGTACACCTTTGTACCGAAATAATATACCGAATCGCAGATACCCTAATTCGTGCTTACTTTACGATTCTCCTTAAAACATCGTAGCTTTAAGACTTCGCAAAAGTGTACACAAATATTCGTTTGATATTGTAATGTGACACGTTGGAATTATTAGTAAGAATGTACATTGTTAGGAAATAGGTATAATCGAAGAATGAGTACGTGAGTTACAAGACGAAATAGATAAGAACTAATGCATCGTAAACCAAGTCCTTTTCATAGCCCTGAGACTGAAAATAAATAACGATAAATAATAATAATAATAATGTAACCAATGTATATCGAACATTATGGAAATTATTTGAAACAAAAATGCTTCATTTTCAAAATGAAGGACTTGAAGTCGCGGAAACTCTCGGGATGATTTATCAGAATACTACCCATCTGTCTGACGGTTATTATTCTACGATTATTCGAAATTGATGTATACAACGCGTCAAAAGTTGTACGTTCACCTCACACACGGATGAATCTTTAACTTCATCAGCGTTTACAGTAGGTTTGCTCGAGTCGCGCCGGGGATCAACCAGAAAATGCAAGTCAGTTGGCCAATCCATTAAAACCATTTCATTGGAGACCTGCTGCGTAACGTCTATAACTCGGCTGACTTGCATTACGTCGGTGATATTTCAGGTAGCATATGCCGAACACTTATAACACTCGTCTCTTTTACACTTTTCCGCCGCGTACGCGGAATAAAAAGAAGAAGAGAGAGAGAAAGTGAATATAATCCCTCTACTCTTTCAATTAATCCAAATACAGGAGGAGAAGTTTCTACTCTGTTTCGTAACGCCGCGCACCTTTGTTTCGCGGGAATTCGCAAAAAAAAATAGAAGAATCACGTCGCGCTGTTTGGCGCAGAGTCTAAAACGCTGCAGTCGTAACTACGGCTTTTCGTTTAAAATTGCCCGATAATGGCCGTTGCGGTTTCGGATTGACGGTCGGTTCTTTTGTAGGAGAGCCAGAGTGTACGACCGTGCAAACACGCTTTCATTCGTCCATTCGTTCTCGCCCGATCCTGTCATCGAATTGTCTGCCGGACGCTGTTTCGCCCAGCACGTTTGTTCGTCAGTTTCAGCAACTTTACAAGCAATAACCGAAAGCGTTGCGGGACAGGTTTATGAGTAGGCGCGGTGGTCCTTACGCATATTCGGGTTACGCCCAACTGACAGTTTGCGGTTAGATGCTTCCGAGGCGTGCAAACTTTCCGACCCATAGGTGCTTCCTTTTATTTTCTTCCTTGTTTTTATCACAGCTGAGAAGTAAAATCGAACGAAATTCCAGGGAACGATATTTCATCCCTTATTAAAGTTCTCTCTATTTTTCTTTATCGTTGAATTATGTTTGAAGTTTAGCAGAGTAAAGGAGAGAAAATACAATGACCTGTATCCGATACGACATATCGTAACTGTACTTCTCTGTGGCGAAGAGTTTTCCGAGCTATCAAACGAACACATTGATCGATATCCGTATAAAAAGCATCCGGTGAATCTAGAATAGAACTCTAGAGTCGACGATGTATACGTAAATACATGGTAGACTAGGCGTCAAAGAGAGGAACTCCGCGATTCTTTATACACCGGGCTATTTTTAGTTGAACATCATGAAAGTAACGGACGGGGGCTTTTCATTCCACGACAGAAGAAGAGCCATATGCCGCGATTCGTTTCTATATCCACTTTATTTTATGTATCACCTCGATTTCATATTGCTATAAATAAAATCTAAATTATCGTTTGTATCGTGGCTATGTTTAGAACGAGACCGTAAGTTTCGTTGTATTCTTAAATTACCTACTTACTTCCTACGTGTGTATTTAACAACGACGATTGTACGGAACTTTTATGGCATGTCCGATGTAGAACTGCAAACAGGTCGTTCTATTCCTGGATCGAAAATACGAACAACGACCTGCGAAAGAGTTAATGAATTACCCGCAGCGATCTATGCGAACAGCTTTATGTACATACACTCCTGATCACGAGTGTTGAAATCTAGCGGATTCTCTGTCGAAATCTATTCGGATCTACTCGATTCGATTAAAATCTATTTAAATCTATCGAAACCTACGGAAATCTACCGAAAGCTAGTGAAACCTATTGATTTCTACGGAAGTCTACTAAATGTTACCCAAGTCTACTGAATTTTACCGAAATTCATTCAAATCTAGTGAATTGTATTAAAGTCTACTGTATTCTCGAAAAATTTATTGAAATCTTTTGAAACTTACGGAAATTTACTGAAAGCTAGTGAATTTTAGCGAAGTCTACTAAATTTTACTGAAATCTACTGAATTCTATTGAATTGCATTCAATTCTACTCAATTCTGTTAAAATCTACTGTATTCTACCAAAATCTATTGAAATCTTTTGAAACCTACGGAAATCTACCTAAATCTACTGAAATCTATTGAATTCTACTAAAATTTACCGAAGTCTACTAAATTTTACAGAAGTCTACTGAAATTTACAAAATCTAGCCGACGCCTACTAAAAACTAATTACTAAATGTTAAACAAGCCTCGTTATCGTTACAAGTGTAACATAAAATCGTTTAACACCCAAAATCCCTTAAAAAATTATTAAAATCCTAAAAAATAATTATTCGTTCTAAAATCTCCAAGTATATTTCTATCAACACATGACGCTAACTTTAATCATACAACCCTTTCTACACGAACACAACAGGTATCCTAATACTTGCAACCCGCGATATACACATCGCATCTCACACTCGTCAGCGAAATTCGTCTCACCTTATTACTCCTGCAACGTTAAAACAAAATTCCATTTCGCTGATGCTCGAAACGATTCACCTGTATCCGAAACGAACATCTCCGCTGACCCCTCCGGGTGACTGTCCTCATTAAAGAACAATCCGCGAAAAAGGAAAACTGTATTTCCCCGGGGTGGGGCGCGCGAGGGTGGGTTTCGCGAAGGTAAGGAACTAACAGACGAACTATAGCCGCTCTCTCCGGCTCGTTGCGCGAGTGGAACGAAGATAGAATAAGTAGGTTAACGAAATGGTCGTTCGCAAGCTTGAGATACCGCCACCAATTTCAGTGGCCCTCAACTCGATTCGAAGTTTCCCCTTAGCCGGCACACGATCCCCGTGGTAGAATTCGCCCACGAAGCGACAACAATTTTCCAGTCGGTTGTTTCCCGTTCGTGCCGCCACGCATGCATGCACAAAATGTACTTTCCGCGTAAGCCACGGAAACGGAAGATCCCCCGCTCCTTAGAAACGTCTTAGAGCCACACCGGGATTCCAGGTTGCAAACGCCCCCGGATGCACGGAAAGGAGAACGAAGGGAAAGAATTATCGGAGGAGGAGAGCGTTCGAAACGGGGTCCGGTTGATTAGCGCCGTACAAGAAAGGCATTCCATCGGTGGATTCCTCGGGAGCTGTTTTTTTCCCTACCCCTGGATCCGACCGTTTCGCTTCAGCGTTAATTGCATTATTATCGACACCAGTCCAGAATACCGTCTCTTTTTCATCGACGCTCGCGATCCTCAGTTTCGTACACCGCGTTCTTAAAAACTAGAAGTAGCTCGGGTATACTTCGAACGGTAAACAACAACTCTTTCTTTCGACAAATTGGTTAGCTAATTTTATTGTCCATGGATATAACGATCGAATCAATTACAAGTTAACGATTGAGAAAATAAACGGCGTACAATTGTGATTTTGTTTTACAAAGAGAAATATGCGATCGACTTGCAAGTTGTTCCCAGGGAAATTCCTCAATTCGTTGTCAGCTTGACAGTTTAGTATCGGGCGTACAACTCTACGTTGAAGTTGATTCCGTGTCCTCTCTGGCTCTTGAGGCGGATGGTGACGTTGTTGGATCCTGGGCCACCGTTCGTGATGCTGGCGTACGCACCGTTTCCGTTGGTTTTCTGGTCAAGAGCGCGGACCAAAGTGATACGTTCCCACTTGGACACGTTGAAAGTCCTCTCCTCGGTGACAATTTGCATCCAGACGGATTTCTTCACGATGTTTTGCGACAGCACAAGCCTGTCACCGGGTAATCTGTACCCAACGATCAAGTTGTGGGAAATGTTGGCGGCGTATTTTCCACCTTGCGGAATTGAGCTGACCTGCGTGGAAAGCACAGCAGCGGCGACAACCACCAGGAACATCATCAACTTCTGTGCCGACATGTTTGTTACTTCGTTCAAATGCACGCACTGTGTTACTTTTGCAATAGCACTTGTATCACTTCGATACTGCAGAAAGAGATTTGACTCCAACCTGCTGCTCCGCTGTTTAAATATCGCAGCCGACAAAGCTTATCAGTTCGTTGTCTTATCGCGGTGTATCTGTAACAGCCTACTTGCTCGTTCTGGAAAGATTTATTCTTAGAACCCGCGTGGTTCTACGTGAAGACGTTTCGATCTCGAGTATGTATTATCATCGATCAATTACGAGGTAAGGTAAACTCTCGTAGAATTACACGGCGATCAACTTCAAGCTGTCAGATTTCGACATAGCAGAACGTCTGAATTTCGAGCTTTCCTGAAATAACAGAAACTGATAATTCTTGTTCGATTATTTTCGTACATTTGTCACTTGACAAACTGTCACAACTGTCGTGTGTGTGTGCGCCGAAACAGTTCCGTTTACCTGGATGACTCATGTTCGCAGAGGTAATCATACACACAAGTGTTCTCCGTATCGAGCGCAAACATTCTTATCTCTCGGTGATGTTCGCAAAATATGAAAACACGTTATTACGTACACATTTTTCCCCCAAGTATCAAAAACGAACGATTGTTTTCCCTTCTCGGAAATTCATTGAACACAATAATTCACCGAAGCGATCCATATTACACAGCGATATCTTTCGAGATGCATGCGATAATCTTCATTATCAACGATAGACCGCCGTGCGTAAGGTGTTTGGCCTCAATCTTGTAATAGACGGCGATCTCTATAATTCATGAGCAACCCAACTCTATCTAATGCTGCTGCATCCTGCTGTGTGTACACTGTTCACATGCACACGCACACGCCCTTCGATTCTATGCACCTTCGATAGGTTGCGTTCGCAAACTCACCGTATGAGGCCTTTCAAACCATCCACCTGACGTATTATCGAACAGTACAACCGTACTATTGCTGCGTGGAAATTACACGTAAAAATTATTCGAACCCACGATTACACTTGCACGATGTAAGATACTTACGCGTTCGCGTGAAAGTTACTTTTACGATCGGAAAGCCTATTTACCCTAGCTTTAACGATGTTGTTTCATTCATGTACCTCCGAGGCTACGATGCGAAGTATTAAAATTTTATTTGCCGCTAAATATTTACACAGTCTCTATTTACACGATCTCCGTACTCAATTTGGAGCAATTGTAATCGTTTGTTTTTCCTCTGTGTGTAACTTTTTCAGGCTTTTGTCGGAGGCGACGAGAGACCGCGCGCGATTTCGCAGTTGGCGCCCTACATTAACGGCCCCGGTTCGCTACAAGAGCTGAGGCCGCTTTGTCAAGGCCGTTGTAGGTTGTTTGCTCAGATGCTTGTTAACCGTGTGAGCATCCAATATGTTACCTCGTGTATGCACTTAGGTCCTGCATCGAGAGTAGATTCACTCAGATCATTAAGTCAATTACTGGATACACGATGACAGAATATCGCTGGTAACGTCCATGAAATACACTCGCAGATGGAAGTTGCACATACGTGACCGTGTTTGGGAAAAAGTCGTTCTACTTTCGACAAATTTTTCTTGTAAATCTTGGGAGAAACGATGAACGATAAATCGTGTTTGTTATTATTACTGCAGCTCGCTTCGTTAGAATTTAGACGATACAGTGATAACGTCGTGTGTTATTTATCCAACAGGCCAAGTTCCATTTCATTGTATAACAATTGGAAGATTTTTTGAATTGGTCAACGGAGCAATTAAAAAAAGAGCAAACCTTAACCCTTTCGTTACTATTGGCGCCTATACGCATTTTGGAGTCTGTTGGTACACTTCCACCCTAATTTCATTCTTTGCATTCTTCCGCCTTAATTTAAAAAACCGAATTCTGAAGCGATACGTTCAAAATAAGAAATTTTTCAGTCGTGGTTAGGAATTGACCGTCAGTCGCTCAAATTACGCATTGAAATCTGCCGCGGCGAAAGGGTTAATTAACCCCTATGTCGATAACTCGCTTGAAATATTTGATCTTCCCGGTAAAAGATTTGAATATCCGGCGAGATCGTTAATTCGCACATTTCCTATCCGTGTTTGTATCGAGTTTAGAATTTTGTTATCAGAAAACTACTAAAACTGGACGATAGAGTAGACGAAAATTGTGGTTACTGACATAAGGGGTGTTACGAAAATTCTAGAAATGTGTTTGATGTCGTTTTATTTAATGTTTAGTTCGAGCGGGTGCGGGTACATCGGTTTTATACTAGTTTTGGCACCTTGCTTCCGACCAATCAATGGTCAGGAAAAGGGGCCTGGAGTCGCAAAACAATAATGTTAATAATAAAATTATAATAGTATCTAATTACAATAATGTTAATAATAATATTAAAATAGTATGTAATAACAATGTGTGGAGGAAAGGCAGTGGGTTCGTAACAGGGGTTAAAATAAATAAACCTCGCAAAATCGAGAATACGCATTTCTCGTGCAAATTAGTCACGTCACAGACGTGTGTATTCGGCCAGATCGTTGTTATTTGGCACATTTCCTATCCGTGTTTGCCTCAAGTTTAGAATTTTGTCGTCAGAAAACCACTAAAATTGGATAAGGGGTTAAAATAAATAAACCTCGCAAAATAGAAAATACGCCTTTCTCGTGCAAATTAGTCGCGTCACGATCGTGTGTATCCGGCCAAATCGTTGTTATTTGGCACATTTCCTATCCGTATCTATTGCAAGTTTAGAATTTCCTTATCAGAAAACTACTAAAATTTGACGATAAAGTAGACAGCAATTGTGCTTATCAACATAAGAGTTAAAATAAATCTTAACCTTCTTTAAAACAAAACAGTCGTGCAAGTTAGTCGCGTCACAATCGTGTGTATCCGGCCAAATCGTTGCTTCACACATTTCCTATCCGTGTCTGCCTCAAGTTTACAATTTCCTTAGCAGAAAGCTACTAAAATTGAAGAACAAAAGTAGACAGTTCTGCTTACTGACACAAGGGGTTAAAATAAACAAACCTTACAAACCATAAAATCCGCCTTTCTCGTGCAAATTAGTCACGTCAGAAGCGTGTGTCTTTAATCCAAATACATAAACCGAGCGGCGCTTTCATACAACCCAATGAATGATGAACAAGTTTCGCTCTGATTCATTTTACCGGTAGCACTGTGTGTATATATACATATACATATACATGTTTATGCTTAGGTGGTTCTCGCGTGTCTAGCCGCCACGTCCTCCGGTTTCTAAGTATAGACGTGCATATTCCACGAGGACACCACCATCGAAGACTTACTTTCAGGTGCCTCCACCGACGCTTCCTACATTCACTCGTTCGTACACCCATGCCACACAGTTGATGTAGACGTACAAGGAGAGGAGAGAAGAGGTTCGACTTCCTACCCATGGACGATGGTGTACGATGCGAGTGGGCTCGCATTATTCATTCGACGGACAAACCGTTGGGCTACTCGATCTCTGGCACCTGTCTCGAGCATGCCGGACAGAAGATGCTCCGAGAGTCTGCATATCAGCCAGCACGACGCTTTTACCATTAATTATCTGGTTGTGTACTTCGGAAATCCGAACCTGGTCTCGATTTCAACCGTCTTAACGAGCTACACCGGGGGTTAATGCTGATCCTATAGGAGTAGGAGGAACGCTGAAGAGGTTGCGAATCCTCTTTCGTAGCCACTCTAATCGTCTACCGACGAGACGACATCACAGATCCACGGATGGATCGCGACAAATTTTCCGTGTCGGTCATTTGAGAACGATCGAACGCTGCTTCCTCTCTGTGTGTATCTCGTCGCGATCGAACGTTATCGCGTATCGTCGAATAATTAATACGTTACGGTGAAATTTAATTGGATTATGATAAGAAGGATGAATGGGTTTTCGCTGGAGATCGATAACGCGATACAGCGGGGGAAATTTCAGTGGAACAACGTTAATTATAAATTGCTTTCGGAGAGCTGGGCGAAACGAAAGAATCGCGGGTGGGTGTGAGAGGTTAGGAAGGAAAGGGATAAAGGGGATAATGAACGTTGAGGTCACCGGTTAGGACAATTAGGCGAACAGAAAAGTTCCATCGCGGTTTCGTAGCTTCCTGACCACCCCTATAAGAGTCAGAATGACAGCTACTAGTTTTCTCCATTACACCAAAGTCTGGCCGTATCCTTCCGCGAATTAACATATTATATCGGACTTACAGTGGCGCGGAAAAGGTTTCATAAGTCAGGCGACCGGTATCTGTGAGTAATCGATAAAGTTGCTTATTTTTATCGATTATCCGAACGTTCTGCACACTGGGTGTTTGTGTTATAGCTAAACATCCAACGTAGAATCGGAGATAGTCTGTTTCTTTTCTTCGAAACATACTTTACACCGGATTCTTAATTACGGATTGCTTCCGAGAAAGATATGGCACGGATGAAAATCGAACTCTCGGTAATACATATCTTCGTTGATCGATTATAGATTGCGTACACAGTTCGATATCGCGGCGTTTCGTTGTAAACGCGAAATTTCGCGTTCGTAGAAAATGATTGTTGCAGAGGTAATTAAACAGGCACGATCGATCGTACGCGCGGCGCTATGTTTATTTCGAATCGAAATAGTGTATCATGAATCCGTTATTCGCTGATGATACATTATGAAGAGAAACTCAGCTGCATCGAGCCACGATAGTTCTGGTTTATGGTGTTCCCCGTACACCTGTATATGCGCTGACCGCGTATATTTGTACACGTAATTTGCATTCGTCACGATACGATAAGGTTAAATAGTTGCTCCCGTCAGCCGCAATCCCAACATTCTAAACAATCGATTCGCCCGTATTATTACGTTCAACCGTAACAATCTATCAGATTCTTGTCCACTGTTATTACTCTCATCTTCCCCGCTGCCCGCTTAGAGAGGTGTGTACCCGTAATTACGGAATCAATAAACGAACGTATAATTCAGAGGTGAAAATTTGGAAAAAGGCCAAAACGAGCGGAAAACGAGCGTGTAACAAAGCTTCATTAACCCACGATTATCGTCTGTTTTCCATTCTTTATTAATTAATATATAATTTGTTTCATAATTTGTCACGATTAGACTGCGAATTTTTACGCAAATTCGTATTTTTATGAATATAGTGGAAAAAATAGAAGGTAGATAGGCAACTGTTTTATTCGCTAAATATTATAACGAGTACTATATTTGAGCCGTTTAATGCGAAAGTAAAAAAAGTAAGTAGAAAATGTTGATTTCTGGATAATGAGGGATAAAGTAAAATTTCTGTAAAATTCAGTAGTATGAAAGGATGTTACATCTCTTTTCTATAAGCCACTGTATAGTTATACCTTAAGTTAATAACGCCACTTTGCCCGGAAAACCAAGATACATGTACGTAAAATCATTTTATTCCATATTCTTCAGACTTACACCACTTCTGCACAAAACAGAACGAAGATTCAACTTTCGAGATTTGGCGTTAAATCAAAGATGCAAAAAATTCACTTACACCACTTTTTCATTAAACGTAATTCTGTGTATTTTCGTTGTTTGATTATTTCTAAGAACACCCTGTCGAAATAATCGAATGAGGACAAAAATGTCTCGACGTTCTTTCAGACAAAGACACTAGGACTTCCACCAAATGTGTCTGGTGTACGTCTTCGAATCGAGCACTGCACACTGCAATACAATAGGATAAACAGTTCGTAGGTATAAGCGGACCCCAGATTTCTCTTTTTGGGTGCTCCGAGACAGTTCCATACAGCGTTTCAGACAGAAAAGACGTTTCTTCAGAGTCGTACAATAAATTGACGGAGCCTCGGTTTGGCGGATTATGACAATAAACGATTTAGACACATTTGGCCGCCAGACCGGGGTGCCGACGTTTGGCAGACCGCAATATAACCCCCACGCATCGGCGCGACACTCAGACAATAGGTCCCAAAACACATGGGACCATAAAACATTCGTTACCAAAAATCACATCTTTCGTCGACCAATAGTAAAACATGCCACATTTTCCACCTCCATAACAAAACAACCAATCAGAACCAACACAGCGTCTATATATACACCTACACACCAGCGAAACACGAATCATTGCTAGACCAGTGAACGATACGTATCGTCACGACGACCGACACAATTTTTCCAAAGACTCGCCCGAGAATTTCGTAACACATCACATCAGACTCGATCGAGAGTCACCACTTACAAGTTTCAATACGGTCATCCGGATTAATTTCCTGGTGACCAACGTCTCGAACGAGCGTAAGCAGGACCCTGCGAAATTCACTAAAGATGTTAGGGGCTTGCGGTTGATCTTTCGATCGTTCAAGCTTTGCCGGTTTTTGCACGTGTGTGCCGACTAATGTTCTAAGGCTACGAAGGACCAGTTTCTTGATTGAAACGCTAAGATTTACTTTATGTTCTATTTTCTACAACTAATTCAAGATATAAATTCTACTGCGAAGTGAGAGGTGTTTCTCTTGCGAGTGGCCAAGTGTTCCTGCTGGAGTCTCTGCGGTTTCCCTCGACGAAGACTCCTATTTTCCTAAAAGCACCCTGATTGGTGATTTTTCCTTTTCTAAATCACCAATCAGTTTACTCCGGTGCATCGCAACCTACCTCCATTTCGCACTTAGCGCGTTATCTTAGGGTAGGGTGTACGGTGGACGGATGCATGGGAATCTTGTGGAATCTCCGCTTTTCTAGGCTTCGTTAAAGTCAAGTGGCCCATCGACGTTGGCAAAAGTCGTGGGCCACTTTTCTATTTTCCGTTCGGAGGCTCCAGGATTCATGGCAGGGTCTGGTCCTAGGGACTGAGTGTCGCAGGCAACGCAATAAAAACTTGTGGTGTTTTGAGAAAACGATATTTGCCTGCGACGGCGACCACTTGACTCGCTGCCATAAATCCGGCTACAGGATACGCCTTAACAAAAGAATTGCGGAGCAAGGGAAGCACCAAATATTAACAGCTATACAAAGACAATTCTATTTCAATCACCCATTTCCAACATTCGTGCTCTGAAATTTTCCACGAGTCTCTCAAAATCCGCAGTCCAGTCACGACGATAACAACAGAACTGAGAATTACGGCGAATCGTGAAAAAAGCTCGCAGAATCGAACGTCTCGATAGGTTAGCAGGAAAGAACAGGCCACAAGTTCCTGCTAATCCTCAGAAAGCTCAGAGACTGCAACGACGTCGATGCACTTTCAGGAGGGCGACGTGTGCGGCCGTAAAGTCGTCGAACGACGTCCCGGCGGCCCTTTCCCTGTGCAGGTAATCCTCGTAGATTGGCGCGGCGCAATAATTCGTCTGGTATCGGCCTCATGGGGGCACACAGGCCAGAGGGGGGTGTTAAACGACCGATATTTTTTTCCTCGAGAAGCGCCGGTCTCGATTTGTTGCATGCCTCACCTGTCGTGCATCCTATCTCGCGCTCACCGTGCCAGTCGTGCATCCTCTCCCTCTCCCCCGTCGAACATTCTCTTTATGCGTCCGCCACCTTTGGCAGTAGTAAAGCCGCGGTAAATCGATGTATCGTTGCGCGACCGAACACGCTGAAACGTGGCGAAGAGGAGAATGAGAAGCAGAAAAATGAGGGAAACGGGAGTTGGGGCAAACTTGAGATTAATGGACCTTGCGACGTGAGAATGTTGAGAAATTTATCGATATATTTTCGATATTCGAATTCGAATCCTGTGAACCTTTGAGTGGAAAACTGGGACACTCTACGCCAGGCATGGGCAATGTTTCCTAGTTCGGGGGCCAAATTATCATTCTGTCCCCGAGTCAAGGTCCGGACCAAATTATTAAGTAAAATAAATTAATATTGAATGCTACTTCGTATTTCGTTTATTTATAATATAATGCTTTGGTATAAAGCTCTACACAAATTTTATAATATAACGAACGACATGACAATTTAATGTGAAGATTTGTAGCAACCAGCTACAGCGAAGAACACATGACGTGCGCGCTTGAAAAGCTATTTTTAAGGAAACCGTTTTTAGCTTATTTAATTTCTAGAAATTCGACAATGCATGTCCGCGTAGAAACTTTCTCCGACGGCCTCAATAGCAAATTGCCGCATCATAAACCAAGGGTTTCCGAAAGGTCCGCCGTACGAGGCCCAGAGGCCCGGACCGGCAGGTCACGAGTACTTGACCTGGAGGAAACTCAGCTGCCCGCCAAGTGACGTCAGGGGAAAAACCTCCCCCGCCAAGTCGCACTGCGGTCCCCGAAAAAGCGCGCCAAGGGCGCAAGGGACACGCAGCGACTCGGAAAGAAATTACCTGATTGGTTAACACCGATGCGACG
>NW_017100200.1:731603-740470 GCF_001263275.1 Habropoda laboriosa | reverse complement strand
GTCACGGTCGTTAAAGGACCGCGCGGATTCGTTCGGGGCGCCGCTTTTAAAATTACATTCTCCTATCTTGCGACATACTTGGCCGCGCTGCAACTTTTATCCTTCATTACGTGACTGCGAAAGGACGCATGAAAAATTCACGGGCCGCGGCCAGAACGTCTGCGGTAAACCGGAGACAGCCGTAGGCCGGAATTAATTCTCTCTGTCGCGTGTTCGCCTCTCTTCCGCGCCAGGCCACCTTTTAACGCGTCGTCCAACCGTGGAAACGCGCCTTTCGCATTCTGCAATTCCCAGAAATCGCTCGACCGTTCGCGTTTAAACGATATCTGCAGGTGAATTGTATCGATCATTGCGCATTTTTGTCGCTTATCGTCTCGTTTGAAGCAGTCCTTTTTACGGTCGAAACTGGATTGATCGATTTTGGTGAAATTTTAATTAGCTTTGTAGCGACCAGCTACAGCGGAAAACATTTGTCGAGCAGACTACCAGCACGGTTTATGACGTGCGCGCTTGAAAGGCTATTTTTGAGGAAACTGTTTTTAGCTTATTTAATTTCTAAAAATTCGACAATGCATGTCCGCGTAGAAACTTTCTCCGACGGCCTCAATAGCAAATTGCCGCATCATAAACCAAGGGTTTCCGAAAGGTCCGCCGTACGAGGCCCAGAGGCCCGGACCAGCAGGTCACGAGTACTTGACCCGGAGGAAACTCAGCTGTGTCGCCAAATGACGTCGCGGGGAAAAGCGCGCCAAGGGCGCAAGGGACACGCAGCGACTCGGAAAGAAATTACCTGATTGGTTAACACCGATGTGACGGGTTAACCAATCAGGGATGATTAACAGATAGCCGAAAAGCGACAGGAGGGCAGTTTTGCACGGACTTCCCCGAAAAAGCGCGCCAAGAGCGCAAGGGACACGCAGCGACTCGGAAAGAAATTACCTGATTAACAGATAGCCGAAAGGCAGTAAGAAAAAAGCGAGGCGACAGGAGGGCAGTCTTGCACGGACCTCCAAAGCCGTAAGTCAACAACTAATAAAAATCTCACTACTACCGTGTGGGTACATAGCGTAACCCTAGTCACGCCTTGTTATTTATTCGTAACCACATTCCTTCAGATTGAAGACCAACTTCGCTGAAATAGATTAGGGCCGGAGGTTGTCCACATGTGCTGAAGCTCATTGTCTTTTTATTGTTAATTTCAATGGTGTTACATATTGTATTTACTTATATTATACAATATTTGTCTTATGTCTAATGTTTCGCTAGGAGACATCTGGCGCATGGTGGAAGGGTTTAACCCTTTCGATACGGCTATGTCGTTCGCGAATATGCTTCCGCTCTACGGATACTCTCGTCGCGAAACGGGAGAAATCGGTAACCAGAGAGATAAAACACCGATACTGTGTTCGACTAAAGTTGTAAACCGATGCAAAATATCAATGGGTGACTATAGTCACCCGTAGCATCGAAAGGGTTAATTGAACTTTTCAAAGCATAAGAATTTCTGTTTGGTGTGCAGGGTTTGGATGGGGAAAATTTACTATGTAAAAACCCATCTGCTTGAGAGTCGCAGGGCATAGTCAAAGAGCTATCTTGATTTTCTAGCTGTTTTTGCTCCTTTTAATGGATACAGAGGCTTAGATCTTACAGTACGTTTGTAATATTATACAGAATATTGTCAATTCGAGTTCTCTAGGTATGTAGTTAATTTGCGAGGTATCTAGGCTGTGCCTATGCCTGCAGATGGTGATTGTGAAAATTTTCTCATCAGCAAGGAAGATGTGTCCAGTCAAATCAGCCTATCGAGCTCACCTTCGTGGATCGCTGTTCTAAGGATTCAGGTGTAGACTTGACCACCTTTGCTTGTAAGAAATTTTGCACTTGGTCTTCGTTACCAGACACTTTCTTCGTTAATTCTTTGCAGACGGAGGTCTATGTGTCATGTCGAAGTAATGATTATTTGTAAAACACGCTATTAGGTCACTACTTCAGCTTTTCCTCAAACTAAATTATATCAAAATTTCATTTTCGTCAAATATACGAGTTCATGACAACTATTTTTATCGCTTAAAATTATGAATGAACGCATATATAAGTTCTCAAAGGGTTAAAGACACCTGTTTTAACATCTCAGCGGTTTCCGTACCGAGACAAGTCAAAACTTAGCTTTCCTCCGGTACGAAGTGCTAGACTTGACAGAAATTCAACCTGACTTACACAGAATTCTAAAATGATACAGTATTCGACGAATCTTCTCCGTCATTTCACTCAAAAGTGAAGTTTCCTACGAAAAAAAAAAAACATTTCTCTACATTTTCCACTTATTTCCTCACCCAAATCCACCCTTTTTCCAATTGCACCGCTAATTCCAAGACAGCCTGTATAATTGAAAGGTATGCCTTGCCAGGCGCGTTTCACGTTTAGCGAAAGATTGGCCGGGGCGTCGCGACGATGGTGAAAATTAATACGGCAAACAGAGAACTTTTCGTCCTTTCCGAAGAAAATGACGTAATAAAGGAAAAGATTCCTTCCACGAGGGAGGCTAGACGCCCAACGACTTAATTAAGACCTCTCGTCGCTCTGATCCTCCTACGAAATTTTCGTCGTCCATTCTTCCGGAAGACGTGACAGAGACGAGCAAGAAGCGGAGAGGCAAACACGGAATAGCCATGAACGGAGGAAGGCCGGAAGGTGCTACGAGGTAGCGTGAACAATTGCCAGCACAATTAGGAAACGTTTGTCCGTCTGTGTTTATCGAAGGATCCGTAACTAGCTTAGGTAACACCTATCCATTTGCTATCCTGCAAACAGGAAGCTTCGGCTCGGTCATGCGGCCAATCTACAGAAATGTTATTGCGTACCGTGTAGAAAGAAAGAGGGCTGCTTCGTCAACTGGACGATTAAGATTCCGCTGCTTATTCTCTCTCTCTCTCTCTCTTCTCTACTATCTTACTTCTCGTCCAGTTACGCAATACGATCTGTTATCTGACGAAGTTTCGTTATCGCGAAAAGTTTCATAGCGTGAGTCAGTGTTATATTGGACCGTTTCGTAATCTAACAAATGTTTTTTTTTATCCATTATTCGGTAGAGAGGTTCGCGGGAAATTACAGGCTTCAATCGTCTAAAGATCTCGCGAGAGATATGAAATTAACAAGCACGTGTCCTTCAGCGTAACGAGAAATTAGATTTGAATCACTTTCAGCGGATATTTTCCGTTCTTCGCGATCCGGTGGAAGGAGAAGAGAATCTGGCTGGGTCGAGAGCAGGTTGCCCGGTAGATTATACGATTACAAGTTATGTCAGCGAAAATGAAGTTATTGGCGCAGAGAGCATAGAGCATATGCCACGGAAGAACTTGCCCTGACGTACGCTAATTTGATATTGGATAACCGCTCCGGTACTCGGCTACGGTGCGAAACCGACGCGAAACTTCGAAGGTGTGTGCACGCGTGTATCGCGCGGACAATGCTCTTTCTTTGAAAAATACATTAACCGGTGAAAAATTGCGAGAGACCTTCTTGTGAATTGTTCAGCTCATCTGACTGATATATTATCTTATCGAGAAGTAAGCCACGATATTGTCTTCTTTTAATCCTCTCGTACACGCTCGTACACGAAGGATTTCATTCGGTCAACACTGGAATAGAAGTGACTAAATGAAGGAGGACAGGGAATGGATTTAAAAGCTAGCTTTCGTACACCTTTTTTCCAGCGTAAATTCTCTGTAAATTTATTAACTTTAAAATAAGGATTATTTATTGGGTTTTAATTACATTAAATAACGTTTAATTTGAAACTAAAAATTTATCTAAAGCTTTCGTACACTTTTTCTTAGTGTAATGTGGAAGATAAACGTACGAAGATTTTTTATCATAAATTCTCTATCAATTTATTAACTTTAAAATGAAGATTATTTACTGAATATTAGTTAAGTAAAATAACATTTAACTTGTAACTAAAAATTTATCTAAAGCTTTCGTACACTTTTTCTTAGTGTAATGTGGAAGATAAACGTAGGAAGATTTTTTATCATAAATTCTCTATCAATTTATTAACTTTAAAATGAAGATTATTTACTGAATATTTATTAAATAAAATAACATTTAATTGGAAATTGAAAATTTATCTAAAGCTTTCGTACTCCTTCTTTTTGGTACAATATGGACGATAAACGATGCAAATTTTTTATCACAAATTCTCTATCAATTTATTAACTTTAAAATGAAGATTATTTACTGAATATTAGTTAAATAAAATAACATTTAATTTGAAACTACAAATTTATCTGAAGCATTGGTACACCTTTTTTCGATCCTAAATTTAGATTTTCTCGTAAATTCTCTATGAATTTATTAACTTTAAAATGAAGATTATTTACTGAATATTTATTAAATAAAATAACATTTAATTGGAAATTGAAAATTTATCTAAAGCTTTCGTACTCCTTCTTTTTGGTACAATATGGACGATAAACGATGCAAATTTTTTATCACAAATTCTCTATCAATTTATTAACTTTAAAATGAAGATTATTTACTGAATATTAGTTAAATAAAATAACATTTAATTTGAAACTACAAATTTATCTGAAGCATTGGTACACCTTTTTTCGATCCTAAATTTAGATTTTCTCGTAAATTCTCTATGAATTTATTAACTTTAAAATGAAGATTATTTACTGAATATTAGTTAAGTAAAATAACATTTAACTTGTAACTAAAAATTTATCTAAAGCTTTCGTACACTTTTTCTTAGTGTAATGTGGAAGATAAACGTACGAAGATTTTTTATCATAAATTCTCTATCAATTTATTAACTTTAAAATGAAGATTATTTACTGAATATTAGTTAAGTAAAATAACATTTAACTTGTAACTAAAAATTTATCTAAAGCTTTCGTACACTTTTTCTTAGTGTAATGTGGAAGATAAACGTACGAAGATTTTTTATCATAAATTCTCTATCAATTTATTAACTTTAAAATGAAGATTATTTACTGAATATTAGTTAAGTAAAATAACATTTAACTTGTAACTAAAAATTTATCTAAAGCTTTCGTACACTTTTTCTTAGTGTAATGTGGAAGATAAACGTACGAAGATTTTTTATCATAAATTCTCTATCAATTTATTAACTTTAAAATGAAGATTATTTACTGAATATTTATTAAATAAAATAACATTTAATTGGAAATTGAAAATTTATCTAAAGCTTTCGTACTCCTTCTTTTTGGTACAATATGGACGATAAACGATGCAAATTTTTTATCACAAATTCTCTATCAATTTATTAACTTTAAAATGAAGATTATTTACTGAATATTAGTTAAATAAAATAACATTTAATTTGAAACTACAAATTTATCTGAAGCATTGGTACACCTTTTTTCGATCCTAAATTTAGATTTTCTCGTAAATTCTCTATGAATTTATTAACTTTAAAATGAAGATTATTTACTGAATATTAGTTAAGTAAAATAACATTTAACTTGTAACTAAAAACTAAAAATTTATCTAAATTTTCGTACACCTTTTTTTAGTGTAATAAGGAAGATAAACGACGCAGATATTTTATCACAAATTCTCTATCAATTTATTAACTTTAAAATGCAGATTATTTACTGAATATTCACCAAATAAGATAAAATTTAATTTGAAATTAAACATTAGTCTAAAATTATCACGTATCTACAAAAATAATGTAAATTAATAAGCTATCAGGTTCATTTTCCCCTTAAAAACTGCATACTTGAAGAGTGAACGAACTTAACAGAGCTTTCGCATGCTGCGGAATCGTAACTCTTTTCACTATTCCAGAAGAAATATCTGTTATTACGTTAATTTGTTCGCTTGTCGCGAGCACTCCTTTCTCCACTTGATTCGTGATGGAAAACGAGAACGGTTTTCAAAGAGACGATGGAACCCTATTTCCGTGACACTGTTATAAAGGACGGTGCGCGGGAGTGCGAAGAAAAAGTTAATTTAGTTCAACCTGTTCATTTTCGATAGGTGTAGGTGTGTGCATGTGGGCCGACATGCGGGTAATCGTTCTACCTTTCCATTCTTTGTGGATACAAATTTTTTAGAAAATCCTCGGCTAGCTGCTCGACTCGTTTTATAATCTGCAGACGCTATAACAGGACCGCCATTATCTCTAAAGGAAGAAAAAAGGAAAGAGATGGTTAATGGTTGCAAAAAATTCATGAAGCAGGCGTGAGAGAGGAAGGAAGGAAGGAAGGAAAAGGTGAAAGAAAAGAAGCTTTACTCTTTACTTTTCTCCTCTATCATTTCTCTCCGGTGTATTTCACACCACTTTCCACCAGTCGATCAAAAATCATCAATCTCTCTTCACTTTATCTCGCAACTTCACTTTCCCGCAATCAGAAAATTACTATTTCGTTTTACTAACTTGTTTACAAGCTATCGAACGCCTCACGTGATCGATGCTAGTCACGGCGCGATTACCAGATAAGATCGATGCACGTCTTTTTCTATATGTAAATACACTTTTCTCTATAGATCATCCAACGTAACGATACTTTTCGTATAAATTTCTATACGATAGAAAGTTTCACAGACAAGCTGATCTAAACACGGCGGAAGGATAACGTACGACTTCTCTGAAATATGGATACCGTGAAGGTGCCCTAACAGAGACTCGAGCAGAGAACTGGTCACATAATCCCTTGACGGCAAACTTGTCGCATTATCCGTTGCATCACGTTCGGCAACAAGGCGTTAGTTTCCAGCCAAGGGACATTAGGTTCGAGAGACGCTAAGAGAGTTGACAACAGGCACGAATCACCTGAGAAGCTAACGAGATACAAGTTTCACTTTGAATCCTCGAAGAAATACGCCAGACAAATTACCGGACAAGATTATTTCTCTCGTTCTACCTTCTACACTTCGCCGTTGTTCTAGTACAAATGTCTTCACTTATGCAAATCTCCTTGTACCATGCGAATTGAATTAGTTGCTCGATCAAAACGAACGTTATCACCCCTTTCCGATCGGACCGTGTTTACCTTTATCGTATGTCCGCAGGTTAAATGGAAATTTATGCATCAGCACCAGCTTAGAAACAGTTTATCATTATACGAGTACGACTACGGTATGATTGATATGGAAACAGGACCGTCGACAAATGTTTTACCGCCGCTTAATTCGTACTTTTACTTTCAAATTGCAGCCGACCTCTAGTTCCAGGTTGCAGCAATGAGAGGCAGATACATCATGTCCTATCGGAGGAAGCCATCAATGGCGTAACCAGGAAGCCGTCCAAAGTTCTCTAACGATGATGTATCGAGGTTGTACGAGACCCCTAACTTGCAACCATTCCTATACACCGTAAGTTACCGTTTCTTTCGCTCTTTCTTTCTCTTATCCTTTCTTTCGCCACCCTTGCCGAGAGAAGCATTACGTCCCTTGGTATCCTTCGAGTTACCATCGATGATGACCGTGACAGATAGCCTGTCATAACTCGCCCAAGAAGAAAAACATATCTATAGTCTGACGTTTGGTGAAAAAAAAAAAATAAAGAAAGAAAGGTGGCCCGTGAATTATGTCGGTGAAATTGTGGAACGCTCGAAATTTCTTTTCGATAAGAAATCCATCGTCAGCGTGGATACTCTTCACTATGCGTTTTGTATTTCGAGTTACTTTGGCGAAATGAAACTGTGCTCGGTTAGAAATGTTAAGAGAAGCAGCGCAACGTCGAGGACACTTAACCCTTTCGTTACGGCAGATTTGAACGCGTAACGTGGGTGATTGGCGGTAAATTGTAAACCACGGCTGGAAAATTCCTTATTTTCGCTGTATCGCTCTGAAATTCGGTTTATTAAATTAAGGTGAAAGCGCGTAAAGGATGGAATTAAGTATTAAATTAAGGTGGAAGTGCACCGAAAGGCTCCAACAGTAGGGGGAGCTCCCCTAGCACCGGACGCTTAAGGTTTTTCTTAAATAAATCTCTCTACCTGTGCACACGCGACTGAAACGGCTCGGTAGCGTTTCAATTATTGCAGATACAACTAATGTCCGATATTAGGTGCCATCCGGCGTTAAGGGAACTCCCCCCTATAGTAAAATTTTCGAAACGCGTATAGGCGCCAATGGTAATGAAAGGGTTAAACTTGAAGAAAGTGACTTTTCATAGCGATAATGCTAGACTGCGTGTGACACAAAATTTGCAAAGAAAATGATGTGAATTCATTTTGGGAATTTTTATCACACACCCATCAGATTACCATCTGATTCGTGCGTTAAGACATTTTTCGGTGTGTAACAAATTTGACGATATCGACTCTGCAAGAATTTTCGTGACATTGAAAAATACAATATTTGAATGAAAACCGTAGAAATTTTATAGCGATGGCACAATGGCTTCGCCAAAAAGATGAGAAGAATTTGTGAAACGAGAGAGTGACTACATTCTTTCATAGCATTTAACCCTTTACAATCGAGTAACGACTGAGAAGCGACGTTAATTGTCACTTGGTAAATAATGAATCAAGACAGAGAGCAGATCTACGGGCCTCCATGAATCTGTTCGCCATAGTGAAATAGATAAATAAAATCGCACAGTTTATTTCTACGTTAGTTTGAAAAAATTTCAAAGAAGATCCGATTTGCAATCTTTCCTATAGCGAAATCACCTCCGAGTGCAAAGGGTTAAGGGTATATTTGTACATTTTAAGTGACCGAAACTTGGAGAGAATTGGTAAATGGTAGAATATAATGTGACTTTCGAGCCGACGCGTAAACCTCCATATAAACCATTAGCTAAGCCGGTTCGGAATGATATTTTCGGAGGGATGGAAATTTTGATGGTCCGTGGCAAAGGAGAGTTCGGGAAACTGTCAACTCAAGCC
>NW_017100200.1:727784-731551 GCF_001263275.1 Habropoda laboriosa | reverse complement strand
TGTCAGAGTAGCTTTAGTTTTCACAGGCAGCGCGCGTATTTCCCTGCGAAGGAGAGCACTTTCCAACGGTGATTCGCGACGCTTTTTATCTTTCTGCCCTTTTATCCTGTCGCTCTTAGTCCGGAATGACATTGACGATGCATTAAAATTCATCTTCGCCGTTATTACCGGTCGTTTCGCCCAAATTTACCGAACGTTATCTCCACCTAGATACAGATACAGTTCGGAGAAAAACGATTCTTTCGTTAGATACAACGGAGATATAGAATTAGGTCTAGATAATCTTTGAATTCGCAAGATCCGATTCCAGGAAATTTCAAGTAATAATCGTTCATAGAAATCGGAAGAACGTTCTTTATAAATAAACGTTTTGTATTAGCCTTAACTAACTCGCAAATTTTCCCCGATGAAAGCAAAATGTTGCCTTCCGTTTCAGTAATGCGTCATAATTAAATTTATGAAAGTTGACTGTTTGGAACAGTGTGCCATCCCGACGACGCGAAAATGCACTTGCACCTTTAAGTGCCTAAAGGGTCCTCGTATACGGAAATTCATATTTTTCGTTCATCCGTTGTATGCTGAATGTTCCACCGTTGCGAAGGAAATTTAGCGCTTATCTCAAAGCTGCCATTGTTCTACGGCTGAAATTGTTTGCAATTTTCGATTCGATTATCAAAGTTGAATTACGAAACTTACGGAACATTGTTCCATTTGCGAATCGATACAGAAAACATATGGAAATTTATGCAAGTTTCGAACTTTTGAAATTTTATTAACGTGAAATAATGTGTGAAAAATTATATCGTTTATTTTTATATATTTTGCCTTGTATATAATATTGTTGCATGTGAAGCCTGTATTTTAAAGAATAAAGATAATTTATGAACATTTACTGTTTAAAATTTAACCTTGTTAACGTTTATTATCCCAGAACAAAGGAAGTATAGAACCAATATAAGAAGTACATGGTTTCGAATTTGAATTACGCGCGGCGCATGCGCAGTGTATTTTATACAAAAATTGAAAAAACCGCTTCCTCGGATTCGCGTCCTTGTCGAAATTAATTGCGGTCAAATTTTTACCAAATTAGTGTAAAATTTATGGTAAATAATTGCTCGAGTAGTTTATGTGATTGAATAATCGTGTAATTAAAGTAGTGTGTAAGTGTAATATATTCCAAGTATAAAATGAAATAAGTGCAGAAAAGTAAATCGAACTGTGGAAGCTTCTTTTTTTTTACCCGGGATTGGAGTAAACGCATAGGTATGGAGAAATTTACTTATAACTTTACTAATTTTAATATATAACAAATCACGTTTTTCAATAAGTCAATGTCAAATGTTTAAAAATTAATTTGAAAAGGAGATATATTATATGAATGTAGTCAAGTAAAATAGGGTAATTTGAAATAAGTTCAGAATCATTTAAGTGAATACAGTATAACGTTTATTCAATTCGTTAATTACACTGATTACACCAGAATCAAGACATTATATTATAAACATAAGATAAAATATACATCTTTTTTTTCATTTATTGTTAAAGATAAAGCAATGTATCTTTTAATTTTTTATTTTGTTGCTCTTTTATGTGGATCAACCACTTAACGGGAATTCACGGAAGAGAAATATGATAAAAGTAAAATCACTTAATGAAATACATATACTTGTAGTAATGTTTTCTACTTCATTTTCTTTGCTGTTTTTATCATGCATACAGAATAATGTATACATTCTGAGAAATCATACAGACTTGATCTCTACTTTGGATGTTGCATAATGTTTAAATTAAATTACTTATATTATATTCAACACTCTACAGTTGGAAATATTATCTGTTAAAAGCAATGTAAAAGCAATTGTATTTTGGTGATCAATTATTATACTAATATATGAATATACAATTAATCTGAACTGCAACATTCCTACTTAAACATAAAGTAATCAGTTTCTACAAACCTATCTGATCACCTATTATACAGAATTATTAACCGATATGTCTAATGAATTCATGGAATATCTTCTTTCTTGTTGTGTTGTTTTCAACCATTGCTTGTGTTCACATAAGTAAGGGTATAATGGTACCACTAAAACACTGATATCATCAACCGATGCCATGGGTGAAAATTGTTCGTCTCCTTCTTCAATATTTTCCGATTTACCAACCCAAGCTCGTCCAACCAATCTACCTCTTGCTGCTTGTACCAATTCTTGAGCACCCATTGTGAGCCTGTGATATACATATTTATACATCTACTTCTCAAGTATATGCTGTAATTCTTAAACAGAAACAAAATACCTGTATTCTAATGATGGAGCATCTGGAGCCAGTGTTTTCCTAAGTATATTCGCTGCTGCTTTATCTGACACAACATCCCAAAGCCCATCTGTAGCTGCAATAATGCAATCACGTTCTGTAGGGTTACAACTGTCTAAATTTATGGATTGAACTTCTGGTTGTGATGAGAGGAATGGTTTTATGTGAACTCCTGTATTGGCTGCTTTTAAACCATGGTCTCCAAAACCTCGTGTTACTCCTATAGTGCCCATAACTCGACTCTGTAAAACAAATATATTTAATATAAAAAACTAATGGATATATGGCTGAATTCCCTCAAATACTAACGATAGTTACTCTTTTTCCATGTCCAGATATGAGAGGTAGCTTTAAATCGGTATGAGTTAATACTTTATATGCCCAACCTGTCATGTAAGGTTCTCTATACAAAACCATAGATCCTAATTCTTCTTGCAAAGGTCGTTTTCTGAATTCCAGTGGCGTGAAATGACCTTTTAGTAATTCATTGCTCTTTAGGAAACCTAATGCTCTAATACGGTTTGATTCTGAATCAGGGGTATGATCTCTTGTCAGTGCACGTTGACTATCTCCCAAAACTAGTATCGTTCTGTCAATAAAATATTTAATACAAGTTATTTTGATTTTGGATGACCTGCAGTAGAAATCTAATAATTAAAGTCTTCACCTTGAATCACCAGCACCAGCTGCATATAATCTACCATTGAGAAACAAAATAGTAATTGCTGTGCAACCACCACCTCCTCCTTGAGCTTGAGTTTCCACCATTTGATCCATTTGTCTATATGCTAATTCAATAGCACCAGTAACTAAATCTCTCCCTTTTATGCGCTCATCTTCATCTTCATTCAACAACATATTGCCAGGTATTGCCATTAACCTTCCCTAAAAGAATAATATATATTTAAAAATGCAATGCTCGTAAATTCTATATAGAATTTCTTACAAGGATTATCCTATGCAAGTGTAATCTTGCTGTTAAAGCCACTTGATATCCAGCATGTCCATCAAACATAGAAAACATAACATAAGGCAATGTAACATTAACATCTGCTAACTTGAGGTCTCCTCTAGTTGCAGAAGTTTGATCTTCGTTCCATGTACTTTTCCCAGCATTTATACATTCTGCATAGCCAGCACACCATGGTAATCGGCTTAAATCTCTTGGAACTATGATTGGTCTTACTCTGTGATCAGCACTTACCTATTTGTTTAATTACACGAATGTTAAATAAATTTTCACAAGCTATCATTAAACATTATAACAATGAAGACACTTTGAAACACATACTTCAGTTTCTTCTGTTGTTAATCCTAGGAAACTAGGTCTACTATATGGTTTATTTTCTACTTCTGTAGTAATATTTGCATTAATGGAATCTGTTACTGTTTCATTATCTGAATCAGTAGGATATTGTAGGCCAAGTTCACTTCCACCCACAGCATTCATT
>NW_017100200.1:727233-727749 GCF_001263275.1 Habropoda laboriosa | reverse complement strand
ATACAGATAATGGGAAAAGTAAAATATAATAAATTTAATAAACTTATCATAACATGTATCTAGCACAGAAGTTATCACTTTCAGTGATAATGCATGATTCTGCTTTACTTTTTATCGAAAGGTAAATGTATACATGTATACACGACGACATCAGCAAGACGGAATTACAAAGTTTTATGTGCTGATTGGGCTGTCTGTCATTTGTCAATTACAATCACAAACGTAATTCCACACAAGAAACAGTACTTTTATAATTCCAATAACACTATATTCAAAAATAAAATCATTATACTTCAGATTATTCATAAATCTTATTTCATTCAATTAGTATCATCTTGTTGACAAATAATTGTCAACAATGGGATAGGTTATATCCTGTCAGGAGTAGCAGGTAGCTATCTAACATAGCGACACCATTAATGTCGATATTTCGTCACGCAATCCGTTCTTTGTTTTTATATTCACTTTTCAGGAATATCAAATTTAATTATAATAATTTTATTATTATTTTATAAT
>NW_017100200.1:720345-727065 GCF_001263275.1 Habropoda laboriosa | reverse complement strand
TGCTGAATATGTGAACTTAAAAATAAAGGAAATTGAAAATGTTTGTAATACGTAGCAGAAGTTAGTCGAAATTGAGTGTCATTTATACAAACTGTATGTAATAATTATATATGAAGTACTTCATAAATGAAATATGTCAAAAGTAAAAAAGAGTACACACAGTAGTGAGGTAATTGACCCCAGTATCATTTCTCCTCCTCTACTTCAGTATATTTTGCTAAGATTTGATTAATGTGCTCCTTGTGAGTTTATAAACTTATTATAATTTAGTTAACAAGGTATAACTAAATTTTAGGAAGCCAGTAGTTCATCTGGCACTTCCTCTTCGCTATCATCAGATGAAGAAGTAGATGCACGAGATTTAAAACCAATTAAAGAGTATTTGTCAGATCGCAGGGAATTAGCTCGCCAACTATTTAAATCTGTTAAAGCAGAAAAGATACAGATGATGTTACCTCAAGCATTGAAGGTAAAATTATTAGTTAGATCATTTGTTGGATAAGGATTTCATTTCTTTATAGTATATGTGACAGAAGCAAATATTGATTAATTTTCTAAGGAAATAAAGTTAGATTTATGTTAAGCTTAATTTAAGTTTAATTTCTTTTAGAAAATGGATTTAGGACAGTTAGAAAAGTGGTGTGCTACTGAACTAAGTGGTATGTCAAAAAGTCGTATATTATGTATTTTGAATGGCAAACCTGTGTTAGAATCATCAGATACAACAGAGTCAGATGACTCAGGTATGTAGAGGATAATATATTTTTAGGGTTTATATACAATGATTTAGGTATTTTATGCAAATTATTTTCACGACAATAGGACCCTCTTTGGAAATTATCTCAGACACGGAAGAATGGTTTACCGATGAGGATATATGTAAAAAGGAAGATGGTTCAAAAGTGGTTAAGGGAAAAATAAAAAAAGATAGGATTAAACAGAAAGGAAAACCACCACTTCCTAAAAAGAATGATAATAAACTTAATCAGAAGAAAGTTCCTGATAATGCTTATAAAAATGTACAAGTGAAAAAAGAGGAAGATGTAGATGTAAATAAAGAAAAGGAAGGTGATAGTTTGTTGGATTTGTTAGAGTTAGAAATGCGTGCAAGAGCAATAAGGGCTTTAATAAGAAAAGAGGAAGATATAATACCAAATACATCTAAATCTGCTGAAAGCAATGACACGTCAAATGAAAATGCTACAGTTAAAACTGAACAAGATGAACAAAAGGAAAAGGAGAATTGTAGGAGACAGTTGGAGAGAATTATTAGTGCTCAACAGAATAGCACTGTTGAAGATGAAGATGTAGTACTAGTAGTTCAACCAACTCCAACTATTGAGTTATTGTCTAGTGATAGCGAAGGAGAACCTCATAGTGGAGTACGTGTGAATAAAAAATTAGAGAATGAACGTGTTATAGAGGCCAAAGACAATATTAATCATATTGAGAATAAAAATTTAAGTAATGTAGATAGCGTAAATAGTACAGAAAATTCGAAGGAAAATAAAACAACAAAAACCACAACAGAAACACATAAGGAGGTAGACCCTGCACATAAAAGTGAAGTTTCTAAGCGTACTTTTAGCAATAATGTACCTCACAAGGACAACCAATCAAAATCTAGCAGCAAGAGGCGAAAAACGAAAAAGAAGTCACATGTAAAAGAACAATCAAAAAGTGTAAATTCTGAAGTAGACACAGATGGTTTAAAATCGTCTAATGTTAACCAAAATGTAAAGAATATAAAAAACAATGAATGTTCGTTGGAAAGTGTGAAATTAAACGAAGAAGAACACAAGAATAGCGTTAAATCAAAAGTAGCACGTGATAATTCATCGTTAAACAAACAAAGTTCCGTAGAAGTATCAGCTACATCAGGTAAAGTAATTTTAGACGAAGAAAAATCCATTGACTTAGACGAAATAATTGATTTAGATGATTACTGCGACGAAATGGATGAGATGGTAAATAGTGAAAATGATAAAAATAAAAATAAGCAAGTTATAGAAGATAAGCAGTGCAAACCTCCAGGGGAATTAAATTCTCCACAAAAATCAAACGGAACTGAAACTTGGGCAAGTCGTTACTATCAAACGGACGATGTTCAAAACGTAATAAAAGAATCAAAGATTCAGTCGGAAATTCGGAAACGATTACGGGAACGTCAAAGGCTTTCCAAACTTAGTACATCTCCGAATAAAAATCCTTCATTGTCACCGCCTATAGTAGAAGCTAATAATAAAATTGCAGAGAAAAATACAACGGGTTCGGTTGACGAATATTTGGCTTTAAAACATACTGCCGCTACAAGCCTTTGTACTGCTACTAGTAACAATAGTTCTAGTATAATTAAAGATAATACTACAGATGTAAATAAATTAGTTGAAAATGATCAGATATTTGCTGCGTATTCTAAAATTCAAAAAATCGACAAAGAAGTTAATTTAGGTAACAATGCGAATATCGATAATCTCCATAGTATAAATAACGAAAAGGTAACGATTGCAATTAACGTTACAAATCCCGATTAAGGAATGTTACAATATTATCGGTACTGTCTTCCAACAGTCTGATGCGAAGCAGGTTTTGCACAACATTCTTATCCTATCAAGTTGGGATAAGTTGTGAACGTTTTCTTTCTCTGTAATTACAAAACATAAACGAGCGAAAGAAATAATTGAAGGATAGAAGAGAATTGACTATGATTTTCGTCTACTGTTACAGTTATGTAGCACTATCCTATAAGATAATACTACATTAAACAGAACTATAGAGGTATAAATCAGTTTCTACTAAAGCCTTTTAATGGTCTTTATGTAATAAGTGCCTGTAAATGTATTTTTATTATACCGATAGTAAAATTGCGTCCTTTAAAGTTCTGTTACTAAACGAGTTACATAATAATGTGATGTTATTACTATTCTAAAATACCTAGTAATTAATTCATAGTGACAATGTTGAAAGCAATTTTTACACACGGATGCTCTTTATTATATCAAATAGCTTTAGTCCATTTTGTTCATTGCTTTGTAAATAACGATCGTAAAATAAAATTCCAGATATATTAAGATTTACATCCCATAATTTCTGTCAAGTGCTGCATCAATAATCGAACATTACTTCCATTGTAATTTAACGTAGCAGGTACTTCTTCCAGTTCAAATAGTCTTACACTGGTTTCTTTGCGAAAAATTTTGTCCAAAATACTACTTTCAACCAGCGACGATACTCGACTTCACTACATCAAGCATATCGTTCTCTCGTTCATTAATTACGATACAGAAAGTAAAATTACACGATTGACGTATGATTTATGTACGATCCCTTTTTTTTTCACAAGAAGATCTTACATTACTTTAAGATGACGTATGACTGATATATGCACTTTACGAGGATTTTACGTTCTAATCATTCCCTTCTCCACTTTCGTTTCCCCCGATTTTTAAAAAAAAAAAAAAAAAAAAAATGCGCCACACATTTTTTCGAGTATTTTTAAATTCGATCAAATCCCACGTGTACAACTTTCATCGAGATCCATTTCCTATTTGAATAATTCGCGCGAAAAAATGCCGTGGAAATAGCGGAAGAGCCAGAAACTAGGGAAAAGAAGAAAAAGACGCGAAACACGCTGGGGTAACGTCCATTACAATTCAAGCGAGATGCGAGCGCCGCGGAAGTGGAGATCGAACGATTCGTTCATTCGTTCGACACGCGTGCACTTGTAACGCATAAATGATCCTGTACGACCTAGGAAATGCATAGAGACCGGTGTCCGCCGCGTAATCTCATTGACTTTGTGCCCGCGTGTATGTACGAACAGAAGAGGCGTTACGACACCGTCGAAGCGTGCACACCACTGTCTGGAAAGATTTTTCAGAACTGCGACGACGTCGGTCTTGGCACGAGGAACTTTCGATCGCGATGGGTGGTTCCGGTGCTGTGGAACTTGGAAAGTTTCTCCGCGACGATGCAAATAAGAGATACAAAAGGGAAAAAGGAGGGATCGGAGCAGAAAGGTCGACGGTACTCTGCATCATGCGAGAGACAGATTGTTGACAAAGGTTCCAGATGGAATTTAAACGAGTATAATCCAGCGGCGTGTTGCGCAATACCAGGAATTTCTAGGTGGTCCACTTCCGATGAAAGTTGCATTTACAATTCCGCGACACGGTGTACCGGTTAATACGGCGATAAATTTCAAACGTTCGCCGTACAGCCACGTCGCGCGTCTCTTCACTTCGACCAGGGGGGTGGGGGCATTTCTTGGATATCGGCCGCGCGTATTATGGAAGTAACGAGGCCATATAATTACCACGCGGTTGTCTTCATCGTGGAATGTTGTTTACACACGCTCTTGCTTGTATATCCTGATTACCATGCTATTAGTAGTAACGAGAGGATTAAATGTTGTCGAATACCGAACAGACTTGTTCGCGTTACAATTAAGAGTAAAGATAAAAAGTAATCTCGCGTTTAACACGTTCGCTGCCACCTGAAAATTGATAGCACGCTGGTCGATATATTCTGGGCCGCATATGCTGCGTCGATGGCAGCGAACGTGTTAACACTTTAGCTGCGCTATTATTTTTTTTATCTTATTCTAGAAAATGTGCAATTTCAGAGCAGAAATTTTTGTTTTTAATTTTTCTTTATTTTTAATAAAAATTGCTTTTTGATCTATCTTGGTAATTATTGGTGTGAGCATAAATTACAAATGCTGGCTATTTCTCGGTGTTTTCAGTATACATACTGTTAGGACAGCAAGGGGACGATTTTATGATACGTGATTTCTTGTTCAGCAAACCGTTATTTTAATTTAGCAGACCGGTCTGCAGCCAACATGCGGCACGTAGAATTCCTCAAATATTAAAGAATAGGCTATTGTTCAGTCGGTAAGGCAAGGTATCATAAAGTCACCCCCGAAGGGTCTTCGAAACCGATGCAATTACCGAGGCCTCTCGGTACCTGACCTTCCGAACGAGTCGGAGAGTCAGAGTTGACCTGGCAAATTTCCATCCAGCAAGGACCAGCTTCGTCACCCCCGCTCCAAGGACGTGACGCGCTCCGGGCGCAATGGAAGGGGGTGATACGGGGTTGGTCACTTAGTAATTTTAAGAACCTCCCTTCGCGTCCCTTCTTCAAATTTTAGAAGATTTGGAGGAGGGACGACTCGATAAGAAGGCCGACTTAGCTTAAGACCACAGAGTGTTAGTACACAGACCATCAGTTACATTAGAAATAATAAAGATTCAGTCAGACTCTCAACGCAATCTTCAGACGGCACCTAGTGCAATATTCCAAGTACACGGAATTAGTACCCGAGTGCTTAACACATACAATGTCGTTCGATTATAGTTAAATTTCGTATCGAAAAGGTTGAACAAAGATTCAACGACATTGCATTAAATTGCGAAGTTCTATAAATAACGAGAATAAAAATTGGATGAAAAATTCCCATAGACAATTCTGTTTCAACGACGTCGATTATTTTCTTATTTTTCATAAAAATTGTTTTTGGTCTAGCTTGGTGACTATTGGCGTGAATATAAATCACAAATTCTCGCTATTTCTCGGCACTTTGAGTATGCAATGTCGTTCGACTATACTTAAATTTCGTATCGAAAAGGTTGAACAAAGATTCAACGATATCGCATTAAATTGCCAAGTTCTATAAATAACGAGAATAAAAAGTGGAAGAGAGATTCTCATTTTCAATGACGTTGATTAAACGAGCATGAAGATTCAATGTTATCTACCCTTCACGTGCCACCCTTTTTCCCGGAGAATTCGATAAAGTTTTCTCAAGGAGGAAACGTAGCTTAGGTGGTGGAAGTAATTTGTCGCGCCCCTGCAAAATTACGGTCTAGTAATTACGATAAAGTTACGATCTTATTTTAGTTACAACTCTGTTTTTCCTGTTAGCATTCTGCTGTAAATTGAAGGAAAAGTTCTTCCTTGGACGTAACTACTTTAACGCATCCCTTCTCGCTCGTCAATTTTCCAGATATTTTACCAATCTTCCACTTCTCGCCGCATTCTTCGTCCCTTTATTCTTCGATTAATACACCTTTCACTGTACACGTATATCGACGTAGTTCTGTCTAATCTTTTTATTGCGGCAGCGATCGAAAGGATCGAACTTCCGAGTAAAACGGAAACTGGAAGCGCATAGGTGTTCGATAGAGCCAATATTAACGTAACGTTCGCGATAATTTCTCGCGCAAACAAGCTCGTCTATCGGCGAACGTGACGGATCGTGTAGAACGAAGGATTCCATACTCCTTTCACGTCCTAGCGACGTGTCGCGCGTCACCTTGGAATGCTGTAAATTTTGCAGATCGAGGAACAAAGGAGCCAAACAATCACCAGACAGCGAACAACAGCTTCCGCGGTTCGAAAAGATTCGTAGAATTCTTGTTACGCTGATTCGACGAGTTTCGAGGGAGAGCCTCGTGAGGAAGACGAAGACTTCCGGCGTTCACGCTGATGAGCTGTAAATGTTCATCCTCCACGCGGATAAACGGCTCTATTCCGTACCTCTCGGCACACGTAGGAAATCCACGCGTTTGCGTAGAAAGTGAAGGGGAATAACAGAAACACACGTACCGTACGGCGAACAAGAGATGTTTCGTCATTTGCGAGAAAAGAGAGGAAAACGAAGAAGTAAGTCAGTAGGAAATAAAAGGTCGGGATATAGAGTTCTTCATGCGTGTAGCA
>NW_017100200.1:713017-720309 GCF_001263275.1 Habropoda laboriosa | reverse complement strand
TGTCAGGCAACGCTAGAATCGTTCGCCGATGATAATCGCGGTAACAATGTTCCTCGCACTTCTTTCGTCGAACGTGAAGGAAAAAAAAAGGGAAAAGAAAAGGAAAAAAGGAACACGTAGCAACGGTATTTTGACGTTGAAACATTTTGTACCGGGGCGTTCGCTTTCGAATTCGTTCCAGTGTAAGTTCTCATTATCTTTTTTCTTTCTTTTTTTGCCCAGATTTCTCTAACGAATCGTAGTGCAAGGAACGTCTGAATGCGCCGTAAAGACCGATCGTAACGCTGTTACGATCTATACAAAACAAAGAACGCGCCTCGTGGTTATGAGATTTGCGATGGGAGAAGAGGAAAACGAGATAAAAAAAAGGCGGTTAAATTAACGCATCCACTCTATAAACGCGACTGTTTTTTCTGTCTCGCGATCGTTTCGCGGATAAGCGGGCATCGTTAACGAAACCTACTTAGGGCTCGTGTGAATTAAACTGGTCGAATCGGATCGCGATTTAGAAAAAAGAAAAAAACGAAATGAGAAGATTCACGCGCTTCGATGCTCGCTTGTAAAATCAGGCAAAAATGGCGGAAATAATAACACGCGGGGCGATTGCACGATAACATTACGTTGCAATCGGTGCGTACAGTGGGAAGCTCCTGACGTAACGCGCGGATTTCCACGTATATCGGAATAAAAAGTGGCGCGAACGTGAAAGGACCTCCTTATTCGTCCCTTCCGAGCCCCCTCGACGGAAGGCACAATAGAGATTGATGCAAGCGCCAAGTCACGATTCTTTACATTGCAAAGCGTAGAAGAAGAAGAAGAAGGCGAAGAAGAAAAAGAACGAAATACATAAGACACGTCGCAGGAGAGACCAAGTTGCGTAACCAGATGCTAGACGCGTCTACTTCTGGGCTGCAGCACGTTCTGATTTCTCTGAAACGGCTGTGTTCAACGATTTCGCGCCAATTTCTGGGGAACGAGGAAGCATAGAAATTGCTTGTCCGTGCCGTGCGAATAAATAATTGCGAATTTTCTTGCGTGGCCATTAGAGGTAGCGAAGCCCCGGCACGAAATTCGACGCGTAGGGAAATGACGACAGTGCAACGAAGTATTTCCACAATCGATATATCTGTCGAGTTACGTTTATAGAGAACTGCGACGAATAGGTTCTAAAGTCTTGCGAGAGATGCGAGAATGATCGAGGAATTGCATAAGACGGATATCGGAAGCATTAGTCATAGTCAATGATAGCTTTCTAAATGCTATTTACGAGCAACCTTCTGCGATAATTTAGAGACGTTGGTGTTATTTCACGTTGACTACTATCAACCGAGTTGTAGTTCGATTCGATTAACCCTTTGGACACCTTGTCCCTTTTGTTATTCACAGGTACGAGCGAAGTAATTTTTAACTGGGTTCATCTCTCAAACAGAAGTTGAATCTCTCTAGTTTATACGATAACCACTTTACTAGATAAAATGTATTTTATGTTTAATACCGGCATAAGAGTGGAATTAAAAATAAATAGTTCCTTAGTAAATAAACTATTTTATTTGCAACCTTGGTTAACCAATGACGAGTTAACTCGTCTTCCCCAGTTAACAGGTTAATGCTATTTTCAATATAATTAGTAAAGAAATTGTTTAAATTGCTTCCTATCAACCGAATGTCTTCTGAAGTGCATGTAAAATGAAACTCTTCAAATAATAGGGAGTTATTGAAAAAAAAATTTTTTTTAAAATTTGGAGCTCGAAAGGTTAATGAGAAATCGACAAAAGTAACGCGTGGTCCATTCGGCGAAAATTATACCTACGTCCACGTGAAAGAAACGTTTACGTCACAATTGACGGAAATGTAGCTCACGGTATGCAACAGACATACCTAAAGATTCGTGTACACTGTTAGGGGGAACGTCATATCTGCATCGTTCCCATTTATACGCGAAACACACTGTCCATATGCGGTCCGCGGCTGATCGAACAAATCTCTCCCGCTCTTATGCGAACTTCCTAGACCATTAAATATGATTACTTGGCTCGCGGCACGTTAAATAACGGGATTTGCTAACCAACCGTCTCTCCTCCACGTCTTGCTCTATGCACGTACTGAGAGCATCGGTTAGCACGCTTTTAAAACTCGCCTGCCCGCCAGGAGATAAACCTGGCTAATGGTTATTGTATCCTAAAGGCTCGGTACATATTAAACGGGCAGCCAACTCTTGCTCCGTCGCGGATTATCAACTGTTTAATTTTGAAAGAAGTACGTAACAACGTTCCACTTTTCATTTTCGAGCTGCGTTTTAGCCGTAATTACGGTCTAATAAAATTATGAATTGCGGTAAAAATAATTTGGATTTTGCAAGCATTTCTTATATCAGTTCTGACAATAGTATCCCGTCCCTATCTAACTTTCTTCCTAAGAGTCTCTCACGAGATAAACTGTTCTCTGTCTGAGTCTTACTCGAGATAAACACCGTGGAAGGGTTAATGCCCAAGTTATTATACTTTTTAACGTTCGACGTTTGACAGCGTGGTAAATGAACGAACTCGGAGCTACCGACGAATTGAACTACTTTCCCACAAAGCAACATTGTCAACTACTTCCCGTACGCATTCTTCACGAATAACGCAAAAAGTTTCACTGAAAATCTCATCGAAACAGGCGTTACCAGGTGTTAACGAGTTAAACGAACAATTAACGCTCCGTTTTTATCAGGATGTTTCACGGTTCCGTGTTCACCGATAGTATTTTGCTCGATCGGACGGCGAATTGGACTCTGCACAATCTACCATTGATTTCGCCAATTAGGCACAATTATCCGACTCCGTGGTCGGCTGTTTGTTTCTCTAAATCGACGATAATTTCTTGGCCGTGGTGGCCGGCAATAGCGGAGCCACCGATACTCCGATATAATTTAGCAGTGGATAGGTGACCGCGTGAAACGCGATTGTGCCGCATCGATGCAGTTTCCTCCCTTGATCGTTGTACAAGGTCGATAGACCGGATACTCGCACCGAGCATTCGTCAATGGGTCGAAATTGTCGTAAGCACGTCTCCTTATTTCTGGCGAATCCGCTGAACCAGGCAAACCACGGTCGCCAGTACGTACGACATGCTCCTGTAATTCTGCGGCCGCGAGCACGTATCGTGCCTGCTCGGTAGTGTGTTGCTGCACTTTCGATGTCCGGAGAGCCCACTTTCCTACATTTTCAAATCCGTTTACACGTTCCGGGGTCACTTTCAGTTTCTAGTCGCTATCAGATTAACGAGCTGCGGGAGGGGAGAACGAATGTTGCACACGGAAACGAGACCAGATTGTGCACAATTATGACTTTAATTCGTTTATTTAGCTATCGAACGGTTAAAATGGTTTGAAGCAAATTTAAGAAACAGACGTAAAGTCTGAGGTCAACTAACAGCGTTCGAGAGACCTCCGAGAGCATTAATCTTAAATAGGAAGATGGAGAAAGAGAAGACGTCTAGGCGGTTGAAACGGGTATTACCTAAGAAGCAAATTCTATTTGCGCCGATGGCTGGCACGAAATCTCGAGGTGCAGTTATGCAGATTGAATGGAATTGTGTAGCTGTTAAGTTAACCTGGCGCGTTGAAGTTGATTAAACTAATAATAGGCGGATCGATTAGCTAATAATTCTCCTGGCCGGCGTTTCATTAAGAATCTTTCTTGCAAAGCAAACATTTGCTCAGCCTCGACGAGAGAGATACTTTATTCCAGAGAAACTAGCGAAGTACCGGTAGGAAGTTTATCAGTTGGAGCGAAAGTATCGATAAAATCGTGAAACGTAGCGTGAGTGGAGAATTTTCTTTTTGGGAAAGGACGGTGTGAGAAAATGGGAAGGGGTAAAAATGAAAACAGGGTGACTGCTGGAGGAGAACGAACGAACGCGTTCGATTTTCACGAGGCGGCTCTACCGTCCACTTTTCCCTTTCACGCTTGTTAATTTGCACGCGGTGCCATTCGCGTTAACGACTTGTACAAACCATACAAGTCTTTTTTCTAGCTGACACTTCGCGTACGGTAGAACAGGTGTACCTCATAACGTAACATTAATCGGTGAAAGCGGCGACGCCGATTCCATCCGATCGCGTAACCGCTAAACACCACGCGTCTCTCTTCCTCTCCGGCAGTCAGTCCCTTGTCCACCGTGGATTGCATAATATAGCTTTGTTATGTATAAAAAATATCGCTTTATTCATTTATATAAAAAAAAAACATATTATACAATATAATTAGAGGTTCGGGATCACGATGAATACAATATTGGTACAATTCGACTTTCGTCTACTACGAACGCGGCGTGTCTTTGTTCCGACTATCGGTGTTCACATTTCGAACAGCCGGTGTATCGCGAACACGGAGTGTACCGAAATTCACGAAATCGGCTGTCATGTCTCCTATACGATCGATTGAACAAGACATACGGCGGAAAGGTCAACGACCTCTATACTCCTTCGAGATGAAGCCTTTGCTTCAGTAATGTCCGTAACCGCTCAGTTCGTGTCCACCACCCAATGATAATCCAATTCCGTGTCCACCTCCCAGTGATAATCCACCTCCGTGTCCACCTCCTAATGATAATCCACCTCCGTATCCACCGCCGAGTCCTCCGCCAAATCCACCGCCCAAACCGTGCTCCTTCACCAAAACTGGTACAGGCTCCTTCACTACCAAGGGCACCTTAACAGGGTAGGCCACTGGTCTTGCTACCGTGACAGGTACCTTGACTGGTACCTTGACAGGGTAAGGCACGCTTATCGGCACCTTGATGGGCACCTTGACAGGGTAAGGTACTGGCTTCTCTACCGGATAGGGCACAGGCTTTTCGACGGTGACTGGATAAGGTTGCGGCACAGAGATAGGTACTGGCTTGTCGACCGGTACTTTAATAGGTACTTGGACAGGGACCGGCACCGGTTTTTGGACCTCAACTGGATACGGTTCTGGCACGTGGACGGTCTTTGTGACCGTGACTGCCTGGATGTGATCCGCGGATATTTGCTCGCTTCCACCCAGACCGATTCCTAAACCACCTCCCAGGCCACCTCCTAGACCACCTCCTAGACCACCTCCCAGGCCGCCTCCATGGCCGAAACCGCCTCCTAAGCCTCCTCCCAAGCCGCCGTAATTGCCCAAACTAAGCTCCAGGCCGCGTTTCGGCTTGTCTTCTTTCTGCTGAACGCTAGACTCCGCGTTCTTCTCCTCCGGCTTTTCCGCCACGGCTGACAGCACCAGGCCGCACAAAAATAAGATCTGCGGGGATTAAACGATCGATGATTAGTAGATTTGTTAAGGCGAGTTTACCGCGTGTCTCGTTTCCAGAGGAAATCTGCCGTCGGTGAGAATTTTGGTATAGAGTTTCGTAAAATGTGTTACGAATGAAAAATTCTGCTTGAACGACGTAAATGGTAATTTACAAGCGGTTCAAGTGAAAATTTCACTAATACGGTACGGGCTCGAAGTTAAACGACTCGATTACGCGCAGAGCCGGTAATACGTTCGAATTTTCACCGGTTACGACAGGTTCTGTTTGCGTGGCTCGAGCAACGAGAGACGAGAGAATTCGAGTGGCTGTCTTACTGGAGCTACTCACTTTCAGTTTCTCTGTGCTGTTCATGTTGGTCGACAGTGAGCACACTGGTTCCTCGATGGTCTACCCTCGCTTTTATAGGGGACGCAACCGCCAGTCCGGCAGGCAACTCGAGCGTGCCGATGAAATTGTTGCGGAGTAGGAAGTTGAGAGAAGGAAAGGAAGAGAACGACGCTTTCCTCCCAGTCGGCTTTTGTCAGCCAACATTTAGCAAGTCGCTTCGCGTTTCGTTCAATTTCTTCCTTAATGCTGCTCGAGCTTTCAAAGCTACCCAGAGCCTCTGACAATACAAGAAGAAATCCTTCGAGTAGTTTCTGTTTCGTTCGATTCTTAATTTCTTTTAGAACGCTCCAGTGTTCTACTCCTCTTTTATTCTTTTTCTCTTTTGCTATCCAAGACACAGGCGAAATTTGTCGAATTTTTTTCCCTCCTTTTTACCAAGATAGGCGTTTTAGGCTTTTACGAAGATAGGCGAAACGGACTTCAGCAGAATCGAACGCGGCGGCGCGGCGATCAAACTCGAAACTTTCCCGTTTACTCACTTACGTTTCCCCGAGTTTTCAATTACCGGATGAACCATCGCGAACGAACCGGAGAGCAACTAATACGGATTCAACTCCGGTGACTCTTTTTAATCCGATTACTTCTCACAATACGTTCCTACATCTCTGTACTCACATCCCCGGGAGCTTCATTAATATTAAGAGCTTAATTAAAGTGAGAAGAGAACTATTAGGACTTCTACCGGGGTATTCAAGCTCCCTGGTATCTTTGCACCTTCTTTCCATCGTATCGCGAATGAAGGAACTTCGTTTCCTACCAGAGATAGTTTAACCTACATTCCATCTTGAACTTTTTGGTTCTAAATAAAACCCACCTTACTTGGCGTACCTCATGTTAAATTCAGTTAGTATCCTTTAATGATTTCCTCGGTACAGACGTAACAGCAGCGGTGGGTAACTATTTCAGTACGGTAGATAGTAGAGGGACATTGGTCCATCAATTTCTAACGACAACGGATCGCGAAAATAAAACGACCTATATTCCGGTAGATGCGGGGGAAACGGTATCAGCGGTCCTAACTGTTTCAGTCGATACATCGATGTGCCGTAGCCGAACGCTATTCGCGGTTCATTCGCGGTATGCTTGGAGTTACGAGGGCGCAACGATTTTTGGTTATCACTCGGTGCTCCCAGGGGCGCAGTTAATCTCGGAATGACTTTGTACCTCGATCTCGGCTGTTGGAGAGCATTAGAATATCCCCGCGTATCCATGGTTTATCAGGCTTATCGGCGGGAATAAATTTCCATATATCTGAATTTGAATCTCCATATTTGAATCTGAAAATATTGATTTGACTCGTAGCCAGGGCTAGAACGATGCGTTTCGACGTGCTGGACCCTCCTCCCCTCCCGTTCTTCGATTGGGTTCGTTCGATCGAGCCGAATGAAAAGTGGGAGGAAGATGTTTGTCGATAGTTTCTGTCTCACCTTCCAGCTGGATTAAATTGTTTTCGATGAATTTATAGTGATTTGCCGCGGTCGCAATCTCCTCGGACTGGAAACCGATTTCCATACGTGAACGAAGTTTGTCGATAGGGTTTCGATAACGTATGATCGTGTCAACGTGAACCTCGAAACCGATCTCTGGAGATGAAGTCTGTTGAAATTTATCGCGCGTCCAACTTT
>NW_017100200.1:706100-712986 GCF_001263275.1 Habropoda laboriosa | reverse complement strand
GGGGGAGGAAAAAAAAGTGTACAGGCGAATTCGAGACGTGTATCGTTCATTAATTAGACGAAACTGTGACACCACGGTGCTTTGGCAATTGTGCAAACATCCGTGACGACGATCAATTCGTCCGTACGGACGTTGCTGTTTCATTCATTGAATTTGAAGCTAATAACACGCATCGACGCCACGAGCTGACCAATTTTGCTGTGACCAATTGTACATAGTTTCCACATCGGGAGTAATATGTTTCGCGTTGCCGTTTCAGCCGCCGCCGCGATTGCTCCTCGATAATTAAAACGCGTGAAAGGCGGTAAGATCCGTAAAATGAAACGCGATCGAACCACGGTCCTCCCGTGTTTCATGTGTCAATAGCGTGTAAGCAGATTCGTTTCGTTCTACGTCGACGAACGTCTTACGCGCGTAGGTTTCTCTCGATCGTTTTTTTTTTCTCCAGGTTTTTGCAAAATCGAAATTAGTCGAGCATTCGCGAGGCGTTCTATATCCAGCTGACCGATTGGCAAATTTTGATTTGCTCCAAGGACATCGCGCGAAACGGCGCGGATTGGGAAATCGTTCGGAATAAAATCTTAATTTTATTACGTAGAAACTCACAGCTGCATTACGTATATACACGGAACCCCTTGGCTAAGTGCTCGAGATCGCATTACGTGTGGGATCTATTATACTCCTGTATGATTTTTGTCTACGCGATTTCTGCAGCTCTTGCTTTCTAGTAATCCACGACTATTTGTGATACTGCAATTACATAAACGTCTGCGTATTGTACTTCCGATCAATCGATACACCGCATGTATTTTATACCGACGAGCAGATTTTTCGCGAAAACAATCCGATTCCAGCGGTGTTCCACGCAGAGATATATATTCTTCGCTCCTTTTATCGTCCCGTTTTAATTATCGCGAAAATTTTTGCCCCCGCGGTGAAAATCGTCGGGAAACGTGATTTTCGGGTGGATTCGAAGGGAATCGAAGCTCTCGAACTTTGCATTCGCGCACGACAGTAACGGAAATGCAGCCTAAAGAGTACCAAGTAAATCCCTGTGGTCGACGAGCGTGCAGGCAGACGGTAGGAGCGGAATTTTCGCGAAGTCTGCATTTCTGCTTCACCGACCGCAAACGTAACCTTATGCAATAATGGGAAAGGCTTTCGAGTCGGCCAGACCGTGGCTCTCATGAATATATGGATGGATGTTCTCGCTCAAGGTGTTTATCAAGCCGTTTTCTAGTTACGCCCTTTCCTTTTTCGCCCTTTTCGCGGGCCCACCTCTTCACCTCCTCCTTCCTTCCTTCCTTCCTTCCTTCCTCGGCAAGCAAACATAATTCGCGCTCCGTAGCGACGTCTGCGCTAAAAGGAGCACCGTCGTTTCCCTTTTGCCGTTTTCCCTTTCACCTTCGTCTCGCCTTCTTCCACCACCCTTTATCCTCTTTATTCCACGGATTTGCCAACAATTTGCCCGAGTGTTAAAACATACAAGCTTTCAAAACTCTTCATTTTCACCATAGAGTCTTCCAATAAGAGAGCTACTCTCCAATTTCCAGTAATAAACTCGTCATTCTCCGTTGGAGTATTAGGTTAAACGTCGTTAGGTATATATGTACACGCGTGTGCTCTTTGGTTTCCAGTAATAAACTCGTCATTCTCCGTTGGAGTATTAGGTTAAACGTCGTTAGGTATATATGCACGCGTGTGCTCTTTGACAAGTGTGTTAATGCCAAAGATGAATCGACGTTACGACTGAAAGACACACATTTTTATCTCCGTCTGTGCGTCACGGTAACCCCGTTTCTAACACGTTTCGATGTTAGGTACCCGTAATGAAAGTGGTTCCTGTTTTAAATCGTATCGCATTAATTTCGCGGACAGAGCGAAAATATTGGCCAGCGTGTCTCGGGTGAGAGTCACGTATAATGTCAAAGTATCTGTGAGACGATTACGAAACTGGTCCTGGTAGAAAAAAAAAAGCGTGTCCCGTGCGCTGGGGAAATGTCGACGAGCGTGTTCCGGTAGCTTCGTTATTCATCACCAACACACAGGTACTCGCGCATCCGCGGAGACGTTTTTCACTCGAATCTCTCTACCCACCGGATTATAATAATCTCACAGCTCGTTTGATTGGCTCGATCTGTGTATGAATCGATTATTGGCGCATTTAAATGCATACCGCGGAACTGTAATTTGTCATCGGCGGAACGAACGAGGAGGCGGTAAACAGGGTTTGAACTACTCGTTTCCCTGTTACAAACTTCCTTTCTTTTTTCTTTTTTACTAAATAAGTCACCTGTTGCACGAAAGAAGCTTTAAAACTGTCCGACACACTGACTCAGTTTTTCTTCCTCCTCCCTTGGAAATTCGTGAAAAAGACGAGGATAAAGGAGGCGAAGACGCGACTCGAACACGTCGAGGGGTTGTGACGTTGGCGACAATGCTGTCACTCACCGTGACGCCTAACAACTTCCTTCGCCTATCGCGTATCTATCTTTTTTTTAATTAACCGAGCATCGAGCATGATGCCGGGAATCAGTCAATTAAGTACATAACGCGCGCGTGTCCGAGACAAGAGGAGAAAGTTAATAGCGTAAGGCGAGGAGGAGGCGTCCCTTTGTGTGTCGCATCGCCGTGCGTTTACTATATTTCTCCTTATTTAATCACGTTGTCGATGGAAGTGGACGAAAACGCGGCATTCCGTGATTAATTACCATCCAGCTTGATATATGAAAAAGCGTGTACATAGGCGAGCGCGAAGCGTACAAGGCCCACGTAAGTCCCGTTCTCTTCACGAGGATAACGACCCGACGATTTTCACCCGATGTTACGTGCATTACCAAAAACTTTCTTGTCCCGATGTATCTCCGATCGCATAATGAGAATGCGTCCAGCTGCATTACGTGGACCAGGTTTCACGGGATTTCGCTCGGTCACCTATGAAAGTGGTATCCTTGGGATGCGTAACCGAAACCTTTAATCGTACCACTTTTACTCTCGTACTTTACGTTTACATCATCCCCTTGCCAAATTACGTAACGCCATCTTGCACGTGGCAAAAGTGTCTCAGGTAAAATACAATTATATCGCGGAACAACCTCGTTACGCACGTCTAATCACGTCGAATTAGTTCATCGATCGAATAGACGCGGCCGATCTATCGGAGATCGAATTCGCCACGATTCGACCACGAGGAAGCTATACCTACGCTCCGTCGTGACGCAACGCTCTCTCATAATGGTAGCATCGAACGGGCGAACACCTGGCCAAAAGAACCACGGTGACAATGGAAGAGAAAAGAAGGAAACGGTGTATCGGAAGGAACGGCCACTTCCTTTTACGCCGCTCTGAAAACTTCTTCTACGGAGAGAAGCCGAAAAAAATGGTCGTTAAGGAGAACCAGTTGGCATTGCGTAAGATGTCGGGAGGCTCGATCGGAATTACGTCCGGAATCGGTTTTACGTGGCGATCCGCGCCTTCCGAAGTGAAAGAAAAAGAAACGCCGAAGAAGAAGAACTGGACGGCGCGGCGCGGAGAGCCGATCATTGCACGCTAAATTGCAGGCCTGGCTCCTCCTCGAATAAGCAGGGGGAGGGAGAGCGTGTTACGCGTGCGGCGGATCCTCGGATCCGGTAGTAATCAACCGGGCTGGTCGGTAGCCCGTGGGAAAACGGCTTAACGCCGAACACGAATGAACGAACGCCTTTGCCACGGTGTGGTAGCACAATCGGTCCACTTTAATGTCGGCGAACGAGTAGGATTTTCCGGGGAGTGGGCCAGTAGCCACGGCGAAAGTGCCGGTATATATGCCAGTGATTGGTGCGATGTAGCTTCAGTGTGCACCTTCGAACGATACCATGAGCACTCCGCAGGTGAGCTCGCGGTTCTCCACTTTGTTCACACACGATACTTATCACGTCGAGACTGTCGTTCGACGAACAACAGACAAAGGGACAGGGGGATTATGTAAGGGTGAGAGAAACGGAGAAAGTTTGCCGAACGGTGGACGACGGAATTTTCGAGTCGAAGAAGCTCTTTGTTTTATATTTCCATTGTTCTTACGCGCGGTTCCACTCTGTCGTCGTTACTCAACACGCACGGAGTGTTAACGTCGTAACCGTAAATCAGTAGAACAACGTATCGATACTTGGGGTATACTACGTTTTATCGTAACTTACTTTTATCGATGATTATCTCTCGCAGAAAAGTGTCAGGCTTTCACCGCGCGCTTTCACCCGTAGGGACATTAGACGCACCGCGTAAATCACACATTCGACACACTGGAAACACACGAAACGATCACGTAACGTTCCGTATATACACCGTTCACACCCAAGTTTTAACCCCACGTTTCTACCTTCAGAAGCTTGTTTTACTCGCCCTGGTGGCGACAGCCCTGGCCGGTGACGCGAAGGAATCGAACGCTAAAGCGGCAGTTGAACCGAAGGAAAAGAGCAAACGAGGACTGGAGCTGAGCCTTGGCGGTGGAGGAGGCTTAGAGAGCTATGGCGGTGGACTGGGACACGGTTTGAGCCTTGGCGGAGGCCTTGGCGGAGGCCTTGGCGGAGGTCTTGGCGGAGGTCTCGGCGGAGGTCTTGGTGGAGGACTTGGCCTAGGTGGAGGAGGAGGAGGTGGAGGAGGTGGTGGCGGCGATGGAGGTCGCATAACTGGTATCACGATTCATCGCGAGAACCAAGTTCGCATACCGCAACCGTACCCAGTTGAGAGGAACGTGCCTGTACCAATCGCGGTCCCAGTTCAAATCCCCGTCGAGCGTCCAGTTCCGGTACACATACCGAGACCTTATCCAGTCCCGGTAGAGAAAGCAGTCCCTGTGCCTGTGCCAGTGGAGAAACCAGTACCGTACAGCGTACCAGTCAAAGTGCCCGTGTCGGTTCCTTTCCCGGTCAGCGTGCCAGTAAAGATTCCAGTCGCGATCGAAAAGGAGGTCCCCTATCCAGTCAAGGTTCCCGTTGTCATTAAGGAGTCCTTCCCTGTCTTGGTCAGCAGCGGCGGAGGCGGCGGTTTAGGAGGCGGTTTGGGAGGCGGTTTGGGAGGTGGTTTGGGTGGTGGACACGGCGGATACGGAGGAGGATACGGAGGAGGATTTGAACTGTCCGGTTTCGGTTCACACCATTGATAGGGATGAACATCTTCGACACGGATCATCATCCACACTCATACTGTATTTGTATATAATGATTATATTTTTTTATGCAAAATAAACATTAAATTATTACATGGTGTTTGTATCTGTCGTGTTTTTCTTCACTCGAAATCATCACCTCGAATGTTCTTCTTAAACGTTAAGTTAATAAACATACATAGGTGTAATCGAGAGAGGAAGCTTTCTTCTTTTATCCTCTAATGGCGTGGAGAGTAAACGCTCCAAAGGTTGATCCGAACGAAGTATAGAAGGGAGTTGAAGAATATTTGCTTCTCAAAGGGTGTGTGAAAATGGATTTTGTGCTTGAGATCCTTCTATTCACGACGCCCGGTGTTGAAAGCTTGATCGTGCTTCACGAGCTTCTTGTCCTTTTCAATTTCAAGTGCAGGGGACGTCGGTATTAGAGATTCTTCTTGTCGCGATGCACGTCGATAAAGATTTTTAAACGATCGCGTTGTTGGACGGAACATATCCAGCTATTTCCCCCGTTCGCTAGTCTCCGTTTGATGCTCGCCTCCGCGGAAAATCGAGGCGGAATGCACGTTATAAATTAAATTATGATTCTTATCTCCCCTCTCGGGGAGCATCCTTCGCCTCCCCTGAGTCGTTTGTACTTGTTAGGTGTCGTCGCCTCGTAATGAAGAATGATTGGAATTTCTCTCGAATGCCGTTGTTGTATTTCTGTTCCTGTACTTCCCGACAACGAACGCCTGCTCCGCCAACTGTTTAATTAATTATCAGAGGTTCCAGCGAGTCCACTATTCTCTCGTCTATTTTGCCAAACTTTCGGTAATTGCGGTAGTTGCACGGTAACAAAGTTCTCTGTGATTAATCTGTCGAATATTTTTATGTTTCTTTCGACGTCGCTTATATTTAATTACGTCGAAATTCCGCGAATTTCGCGTTGTATCGCGAAACAACGTTCGTACATGTGTAACTTGTAAAACGTATTGCATTACGAGGTAGGAACGTTGTAATAAAATCGTCTGTTGCTAATGGATGGCAGACACGTGCAGGCTGTTTTATTAATTACACGCGTATACAGGAATTCCTATAAAATCGTACGATGAAAAATATGGAAACGGTGAAAAATCATTGGTAAAGTATTTCCCTACGCATTGGAAGCTTCGAATTCGCGTTTCCTCTAACCTCCTCCGTGTATTTCCGTCTCTCTAGTCGACGCTTTTACTTTGTTTGCCGCGTCAGAGGTGTGTTATTTTAAGAGTAAGAGAAAGGAAAAATTCGAGGGAGGTTTTTGCGGAGGCAGACGGAACACGCAATCGCGCGTCACGACGTCTCGTCACTTTAGCGACGTCGTCGACGCCACGAGCATCCGGTGCTTTAAACAGCGCTCTTACGGTTCGTTAGCCGCGTCTTCTCTTCATCTCTCTTTCTCTCTGTCCGTGTCTCTGCGAAACGACGATTTCTCGATACACACGGTTAACCAGAAACCGTCTTACGTGAACAGAGAGAAACCGTGGTTGGACGTGAAGGCGAGGGGCCAAGTCGTGGGGCCAGGCGTTCCGGAAGCAAGGTAAAGGTCAGACAATTTTTCTTCTCCACTTGTGCACAGTCCCTGGCGTAACGTATTGTTTAGACTGTGCTTTAACGATATTTGCGAGTAACTTTATTTGGTAGGTTTGTGGAGTAATCCACGATAAATACGTAGTGTGTGCACATCACCGGTCTTTCTCGTTTTACCTCTCTTTCACTCTCTTTCTT
>NW_017100200.1:701986-706087 GCF_001263275.1 Habropoda laboriosa | reverse complement strand
CTTCTTTATCGTCCAATTTCGTGGAAACGGTTTCTCAAGCGCGCAAACATCCGAATGTGGCAGGTTCTCGGCAGGTAAAAACGTCCTTATCGTTTTGTAATTTGCGTTGTCCACGTTGAACGTTTCGCAAAGTGAAAGTGCCATTTATATCGATTGATCCGTCGCGTCGCGCAAATGTTTCTTCAAATCCTGGAGCTGACCAGCTGCTGACACGCCATTAAGATACACTTTGGTCACTTTCCTTAGATTTCCCTTACGTTTCGTCGTTCCAAGGCTAGCGTACATTTGTATCACGGTATAACGCGAGTTTATTCGAAATACGAGAGAGAGAGAGAGACGAGCGCGTTTGACGATCATCGACGTTTCTCGCCTAATTACGATCGTTTCGTGCTCGGGAGAAATCGTGAGGTCTCTCTATCTCTCTTTCGGTCGCGTATCTCACCGTTCCGTAGGAGCTTGTGCAACCTGCCGGCAATTTTCCGCACCGTGGCCGCAGAAATAAACGGCGAAGCGGATGCTGTAATCTCACTTCGGCAAAGCTGTACAAGATTCCTAGTTGAGATGTATTTTGCGTCGGTACCAACGCTGGCTCGCCCTCTGTTTCGTCTAATCCTATGAAACTCGAAATCCTTTTGATCTCGCAATGACATTTCGTTATAATGGTCGTTTTAATGCGACCCTCCGCGAAACGAGATTACTTTATCTTGTAGTCGATCTTGCTCTGAGCTTTCATTTGGAAAACGGAATAACCACGGGATACATTTTTCATGGTGTGCGCGCGCGTTGCTTTATTCTTGCAACAGGACAGTTTAATAACAGGAAGAAAGGGAAATATGATGTATCCCGACGATACCGCGAACGGTTAAAGTGATTCTAAAATGTTGCCTTTTGATATCGCGAACTTTCATTTTGCATGCTACAATTTACTCGCGATATTCCTGCCTCGTTCAAACCTGCTCTACGATTATTCCTTTAGTTTTGTTTCTATATCAGTTACGGGTACAAACTTATCATTCGTATTGCGTAATATATATATTGCAAAATAATAGAGAACGTAATTCAAGAGAAGGAAGAAAAAGAGAGGGAAAAAGGAAAAGCTGAATATAACGAACTAAAGAAAGTAAGAAGAAAAAGAGCGCTGAAAGAGAAAGCGATGTGTTGATAAAAATTGAATAAGAAAAACGGAAACAATAATCACGTCGAGATAAGAAACGAAAAGATAATACCGATAACAAAATGGATAAACGGAAGATACAAGTAATCAGAAGAATATAAATTACAGGATAAACGACTACAATTTCGACCTAAAATCTTAATCGAGAACAACAGGTGACACAAGGTTATACGCAATGTTGCAGTTTAATTAGCCGCGTAATCATAATTTCGCTGCGCTATTAATCAGGTTGAACGCCATCAATCTGCAAGATCCACGATCGTGCCCCGATTACGTTCTTTGTTTCGCTCGATTTTAATTTTACCCACACCAGGGACCGCGCGCTACCAACTCGTATCGCAATACCTTCGAGTAAGTTCCGCGTTTCACCTGGTGCCTTACGTGGCCGTAAATCAAGGGGCGGAATCCTTGAGAACTTCATCGAGTTTTATGCTGTATCTCCTTCCCCCTCTGGTGTGTTCTACATTTCGTCGGTAGAACATCGTGGAAACTATGTGCATCCCGCCGCACAATCTACAAAACAGAGGGACGCAGAAAAGCTCGTTCTGTGTTGCTCAACCGTAGGAAAGGAAACAATTACGACAGGTGTAAAGGAAAAAATTACCGGTCCGATCAGTTTTACCGAGTCGTTGCGCGATCGAGATCTGCCGCGGAACTCCTGTTACGTTGCTCTCCTTATCGTCGCGATTATTTCATTTTTACTACGCTGTTTCGCCGCGATAATGACCCCCTTTTATCTTCGATACCTGGACAGACGGGTAATCATCGGTGCATAAACACGCGAGAAACTCGTCGAGCTGTGTGGAGGTAAAACGCGTTGCAGACATTACCGCCCTCGTTCTCCGGCGTTCTCGATGATACGTAAAATCTATCCAGGCGTTTTCCTCGTCTGTACGTTACACGAAGAATTTCGTAAAACGCGAGACGTTTCGTTAGTTTCTCGAATTGGCAAAAAGTTCAAAGGTTCCCGTCGGAAAGGAAGATTTATCACAGCTGGTCTCTCCCTCGTTCGAAAGTCGCCGGGCGTTAAATTCTTCTCTTTCACGCGGCACGCGAGCACGGTTCTGCCGCGAAATTTCGTGGTAGAATGTCCGAGGGGACAGTATTCCATCGATTCTCGGTTTCGCAATCACGGCGTGAAAGAGAAAGGCAGGTGAAGAGAGAGAGAAAAAAAAAGAAAGCAAGAAGGAGGAAAGAACGAAGGAGCACTGGGGAGGAGAGGAACGTTCCGATCGTTTCGGAATGAAAATCGCACATTCGATCGCGAACGCCTCTTCCCCCTTTCTATTCTCTTCCTTTTTCCTCGTGAGTAACGAGACGCCCTGGCGGAAACCTGCTTTAAGACCTCGAGGTACCGTAAACGAGTTTGTTTACATAACTATAATAGAGCAATTATCGCGGGACCGACGTTTCTTCAAGCACCGCCCGCCGGTTCGATTCTCCTTCCTTCTCCTCCCCGCCCCTTTTTATTCCTCCTCGCCCTTACGATTCAAGGATTCGTTTTATTCCACTATTCTATCTCGTACCAACGACCTCTTCCATTAGGGACCACGTCTCGTTCCTCTCCCTCCCTTTCCTCCGGCTGCTGGCTGCTCCGTAGCTCGTAACTTTTGCACGGGGAGCAATAAAAGATCAGCCCACGCCGGAAGCCACGCAATTTCTCCGGAAATAGTTTTCATAGCAGCCGCTCGTGGGACTGCGAATACGAGAGCGCACTGGTTCGCCTACGTTCCGCTTGTACCGAGACGGTACTCCGTCTGTTGTCCGTGTATCTGGGATCTACGAGCTTGAGGTTTAGCACAAACATAAATCATATATTAAGCCCGCTTCATACCGTGGCTCGTGTTAGCGGACGCGTAATGTCTGATCGCCCCCGATTTCACGTCGCCCAACCTACAGCTGCTACGCTGGCTACGCTGATATCTCCAGACAATGTCCTCGTCGATCGATAATTTCCATGGAATTTAGGACGTCCCGGATGGAACTTTAACTCTCCACTATTGGTACTATTGTAACGGTGATTGTGCGAAGGGATCGTCTGCAGTTTCTCGATTGTTACTGGAGAAGGAAAAAATTGATTTACTCTTTTGGCGTAGTGAGAGAATGATTTTGAAGTTGGCAGACTTTAACACGTTGACTGACACGCCGAAATCACGTGTTTTGCTCAGGACGTCACGAAAGTATTTTTATTATTCTAAGCGTATAATGGCAAAATAATAATAAATATGGTTATGGGGCGTTTATCTTTCTGGCGGTCACGGGTGACCACCGCGGCTCCTTGGTGCACTCGATGACACTTTATAACTATTTTGGAATATTTATTTACGTTGTGGCTATTTACGACGCTTGTGCGATGTGGTATATACCTCGAACAGTATCGTAGCAACGTAGTAAATAGATCTTCGTTTATTTTGACAAAGAAGAACAAAGAAAGTTTTGCAAGTTTTGGAACAAAGATTGCCAAAAATCGGACCAAAATGTTACCACATACTGCCCGGATTGTATCGATCAGCCGTATCTATGTTTGAAATGCTTTAATACTATTGAGGATCTTTAATTAGCGAATAAAGATTGACTCAATCGACTGCAGAAAAAAAAAAACGGAGGCGAAAACCCGAGTGAAAAACAGTTACTCAGTTCGGGGTTGTCGCACGACACCCTAAAATGCGGAAAAACATTTGTTATATACTCGGTCAGCGGACCCATGGCTTTTATGGCCCGGCCTGGGCCTACGTTAAGCGGAGAAACTCGCAGTAGAAAAATTCAAAATGTAATCTATTCTCAATAAATACAATACACCCGTATATAGAAGATTTGATAAAAATTAATCTCTCATTTTTGATCTTCTAGTAAAAATTTTTAATTGTCGAATAGTGCACATTTTATTTCAAAGTATTCTCTAATCAGCGATGATGTTCAAAATTCAT
>NW_017100200.1:681871-686092 GCF_001263275.1 Habropoda laboriosa | reverse complement strand
CTTCTTTATCGTCCAATTTCGTGGAAACGGTTTCTCAAGCGCGCAAACATCCGAATGTGGCAGGTTCTCGGCAGGTAAAAACGTCCTTATCGTTTTGTAATTTGCGTTGTCCACGTTGAACGTTTCGCAAAGTGAAAGTGCCATTTATATCGATTGATCCGTCGCGTCGCGCAAATGTTTCTTCAAATCCTGGAGCTGACCAGCTGCTGACACGCCATTAAGATACACTTTGGTCACTTTCCTTAGATTTCCCTTACGTTTCGTCGTTCCAAGGCTAGCGTACACTTGTATCACGGTATAACGCGAGTTTATTCGAAATACGAGAGAGAGAGAGACGAGCGCGTTTGACGATCATCGACGTTTCTCGCCTAATTACGATCGTTTCGTGCTCGGGAGAAATCGTGAGGTCTCTCTATCTCTCTTTCGGTCGCGTATCTCACCGTTCCGTAGGAGCTTGTGCAACCTGCCGGCAATTTTCCGCACCGTGGCCGCAGAAATAAACGGCGAAGCGGATGCTGTAATCTCACTTCGGCAAAGCTGTACAAGATTCCTAGTTGAGATGTATTTTGCGTCGGTACCAACGCTGGCTCGCCCTCTGTTTCGTCTAATCCTATGAAACTCGAAATCCTTTTGATCTCGCAATGACATTTCGTTATAATGGTCGTTTTAATGCGACCCTCCGCGAAACGAGATTACTTTATCTTGTAGTCGATCTTGCCCTGAGCTTTCATTTGGAAAACGGAATAACCACGGGATACATTTTTCATGGTGTGCGCGCGCGTTGCTTTATTCTTGCAACAGGACAGTTTAATAACAGGAAGAAAGGGAAATATGATGTATCCCGACGATACCGCGAACGGTTAAAGTGATTCTAAAATGTTGCCTTTTGATATCGCGAACTTTCATTTTGCATGCTACAATTTACTCGCGATATTCCTGCCTCGTTCAAACCTGCTCTACGATTATTCCTTTAGTTTTATTTCTATATCAGTTACGGGTACAAACTTATCATTCGTATTGCGTAATATATATATTGCAAAATAATAGAGAACGTAATTCAAGAGAAGGAAGAAAAAGAGAGGGAAAAAGGAAAAGCTGAATATAACGAACTAAAGAAAGTAAGAAGAAAAAGAGCGCTGAAAGAGAAAGCGATGTGTTGATAAAAATTGAATAAGAAAAACGGAAACAATAATCACGTCGAGATAAGAAACGAAAAGATAATACCGATAACAAAATGGATAAACGGAAGATACAAGTAATCAGAAGAATATAAATTACAGGATAAACGACTACAATTTCGACCTAAAATCTTAATCGAGAACAACAGGTGACACAAGGTTATACGCAATGTTGCAGTTTAATTAGCCGCGTAATCATAATTTCGCTGCGCTATTAATCAGGTTGAACGCCATCAATCTGCAAGATCCACGATCGTGCCCCGATTACGTTCTTTGTTTCGCTCGATTTTAATTTTACCCACACCAGGGACCGCGCGCTACCAACTCGTATCGCAATACCTTCGAGTAAGTTCCGCGTTTCACCTGGTGCCTTACGTGGCCGTAAATCAAGGGGCGGAATCCTTGAGAACTTCATCGAGTTTTATGCTGTATCTCCTTCCCCCTCTGGTGTGTTCTACATTTCGTCGGTAGAACATCGTGGAAACTATGTGCATCCCGCCGCACAATCTACAAAACAGAGGGACGCAGAAAAGCTCGTTCTGTGTTGCTCAACCGTAGGAAAGGAAACAATTACGACAGGTGTAAAGGAAAAAATTACCGGTCCGATCAGTTTTACCGAGTCGTTGCGCGATCGAGATCTGCCGCGGAACTCCTGTTACGTTGCTCTCCTTATCGTCGCGATTATTTCATTTTTACTACGCTGTTTCGCCGCGATAATGACCCCCTTTTATCTTCGATACCTGGACAGACGGGTAATCATCGGTGCATAAACACGCGAGAAACTCGTCGAGCTGTGTGGAGGTAAAACGCGTTGCAGACATTACCGCCCTCGTTCTCCGGCGTTCTCGATGATACGTAAAATCTATCCAGGCGTTTTCCTCGTCTGTACGTTACACGAAGAATTTCGTAAAACGCGAGACGTTTCGTTAGTTTCTCGAATTGGCAAAAAGTTCAAAGGTTCCCGTCGGAAAGGAAGATTTATCACAGCTGGTCTCTCCCTCGTTCGAAAGTCGCCGGGCGTTAAATTCTTCTCTTTCACGCGGCACGCGAGCACGGTTCTGCCGCGAAATTTCGTGGTAGAATGTCCGAGGGGACAGTATTCCATCGATTCTCGGTTTCGCAATCACGGCGTGAAAGAGAAAGGCAGGTGAAGAGAGAGAGAAAAAAAAAGAAAGCAAGAAGGAGGAAAGAACGAAGGAGCACTGGGGAGGAGAGGAACGTTCCGATCGTTTCGGAATGAAAATCGCACATTCGATCGCGAACGCCTCTTCCCCCTTTCTATTCTCTTCCTTTTTCCTCGTGAGTAACGAGACGCCCTGGCGGAAACCTGCTTTAAGACCTCGAGGTACCGTAAACGAGTTTGTTTACATAACTATAATAGAGCAATTATCGCGGGACCGACGTTTCTTCAAGCACCGCCCGCCGGTTCGATTCTCCTTCCTTCTCCTCCCCGCCCCTTTTTATTCCTCCTCGCCCTTACGATTCAAGGATTCGTTTTATTCCACTATTCTATCTCGTACCAACGACCTCTTCCATTAGGGACCACGTCTCGTTCCTCTCCCTCCCTTTCCTCCGGCTGCTGGCTGCTCCGTAGCTCGTAACTTTTGCACGGGGAGCAATAAAAGATCAGCCCACGCCGGAAGCCACGCAATTTCTCCGGAAATAGTTTTCATAGCAGCCGCTCGTGGGACTGCGAATACGAGAGCGCACTGGTTCGCCTACGTTCCGCTTGTACCGAGACGGTACTCCGTCTGTTGTCCGTGTATCTGGGATCTACGAGCTTGAGGTTTAGCACAAACATAAATCATATATTAAGCCCGCTTCATACCGTGGCTCGTGTTAGCGGACGCGTAATGTCTGATCGCCCCCGATTTCACGTCGCCCAACCTACAGCTGCTACGCTGGCTACGCTGATATCTCCAGACAATGTCCTCGTCGATCGATAATTTCCATGGAATTTAGGACGTCCCGGATGGAACTTTAACTCTCCACTATTGGTACTATTGTAACGGTGATTGTGCGAAGGGATCGTCTGCAGTTTCTCGATTGTTACTGGAGAAGGAAAAAATTGATTTACTCTTTTGGCGTAGTGAGAGAATGATTTTGAAGTTGGCAGACTTTAACACGTTGACTGACACGCCGAAATCACGTGTTTTGCTCAGGACGTCACGAAAGTATTTTTATTATTCTAAGCGTATAATGGCAAAATAATAATAAATATGGTTATGGGGCGTTTATCTTTCTGGCGGTCACGGGTGACCACCGCGGCTCCTTGGTGCACTCGATGACACTTTATAACTATTTTGGAATATTTATTTACGTTGTGGCTATTTACGACGCTTGTGCGATGTGGTATATACCTCGAACAGTATCGTAGCAACGTAGTAAATAGATCTTCGTTTATTTTGACAAAGAAGAACAAAGAAAGTTTTGCAAGTTTTGGAACAAAGATTGCCAAAAATCGGACCAAAATGTTACCACATACTGCCCGGATTGTATCGATCAGCCGTATCTATGTTTGAAATGCTTTAATACTATTGAGGATCTTTAATTAGCGAATAAAGATTGACTCAATCGACTGCAGAAAAAAAAAAACGGAGGCGAAAACCCGAGTGAAAAACAGTTACTCAGTTCGGGGTTGTCGCACGACACCCTAAAATGCGGAAAAACATTTGTTATATACTCGGTCAGCGGACCCATGGCTTTTATGGCCCGGCCTGGGCCTACGTTAAGCGGAGAAACTCGCAGTAGAAAAATTCAAAATGTAATCTATTCTCAATAAATACAATACACCCGTATATAGAAGATTTGATAAAAATTAATCTCTCATTTTTGATCTTCTAGTAAAAATTTTTAATTGTCGAATAGTGCACATTTTATTTCGAAGTATTCTCTAATCAGCGATGATGTTCAAAATTCATCAACTGTCAATTTTCATTCAACTTTTACAATTATGAACATTTCAAGCACTCCGGTCACATATGACCACCGTGGCAGTCAACGTGTTAATGCATTGCCCGACAACTTTTTAATATATTAAAAA